>NC_069125.1:41884960-42184960 GCF_026914265.1 Mya arenaria
AAAAACAACAACAGCACACAAGCAACTGGCTGCTGCTGAACAATCCAAGACACACAATTAATCCAAAGAAAACATAACGTTGACCAATTCAACGCCTCACAAAATTGAGTAGAAAAACATGACCCTAAGGTCAATAAGGAATAATGCTACTAACGACCAATTTACATAGTTCCACAGGCAATGATTTTTCCATTTTTTACACTGAAAACTATCAGTTTTTGCAATACAGTGTCCAATTATGTTAAGATCTATTCAAAAAAGGCCACCTGTTTCTTCTCTTTCATTCAACTTTAATAACATATTGATACTTGAACACAAGCACTCTTTTTTCTGTATTCACATCCGGATCTTGGTCAACAGGGGGCAGATAATTGTGGTCCTGATCCACCCTGGACCACATCCTGTACTAAGCATTTAGCTATAACGTACCTCTACAATGCTTTGCAGGCAGACGAACTGCTTTTCGTCTCCCTGAGTAGCAAGACAAGATAATAGCGTATGCATGCATACATACTTTAGCCACAGACTGCATGCGGCTACATTATAGCATAAAACAAAGTAACATGTATAACGTTTTCTTATATCAGTAGAAACACGTATATGGTGTGGAATAACAGATACAGTGTCATTCGCCAAACTTTCAAATAGTCTCAGTAAAGGCTTTATAATTAGCACTCTTTCTAACCATGACTTATGCTTAGCTTTAGTATGTTAGCATGGCAGATATTCACAATATGGACATTTCGTCTTCACGTGCGTATTTATCAATTTGTGAAGTACAGACGCAAGCAAATGCTAGCATTTAAAAAACAAAACAATTATTATTCCTCCGCTTTACATTCTTTAAGTATGTGAACCACAAGTGAGTTGGCTTCGTGTCTTACTGCATCATACTCATACAAATTTTAGTATGCACAAATGAAACTGGGACACTATCTATCACATTTTCTCTGTGTATCCATGGTGTCTGTAACTAGCTGTGCGGCCACTTGGTGAATTGTGTGTAAGTCACACATTTTTTTTTTATCTCAAGTTAACGTATGTGATGCCATTAAATGAACTGATAAAAAGAGCACGTTATAAAGCAGTGTATTGTAACGCATTGCAAAAAAGGTATCGTGAAACTGATCATTTACAATGTTAGTTGGTGCTCTCCTGGTTTTCTTAATGCCAGAGACAAGGAAAACAGTTCAAGAGAATCGTTTTAAATGTCTGTGTCTCCCTGAGTAGGAAGACAAGAACAATGAAGTCTGCATGCATAATTGAGCCTCCAACACCAACAGTGTTTCATGAGCCATATTTATACCACAAAGAGAAAACACCATTCGTGGACGACGGTTTTTCATGCGTAGTGCATACGTATTCCGGTCTCTATTTATAGTAACATGACCGATCCATTCAAAAATAGGGTTCAAAACACCAAGTTTTTCTTGTTTACAAAATTAAAATGCATTTGTTGAGAAAAAGCTTTTGGTAGAATCAAGACGAAGAACCAGCCAACACTTGCTGCAATTTGTGTCAGTGAAACTCTCGGGTTTTTTGAGAAAACGAGCGATTTCCGAAGATTTGATGACGTCAAAAATGCTTCTTCCCCTTGCAATTGAAATCGTCCAAATCCCTTTGTATGTGATCTTTTTATAGAACAACTGTGCGAGAAAGTTTGTTAATGTTGATTATTTGTAACCAATGGTACCGTGTGAACAGATAGCCCAGTGGTTAAGACTGCTGTTCCAATGTTGTACGTGCGGAACGTTTGATGTAAGTTCAAACCCGCTCAGCATCACCATTTTTCTGGTATCCTTTTTTATGTCTGATTATTTTTGTTGTCATTTTTGTAGTTTCTCTTAGCCTTAACAAGTTAAAAATACGTCCACACAAACAAGACCCGTCCTAGGCACGTACACCATCGGCAGGGCCAACGCAACAATGTCGACTCAGACGAATTGAAGTGGCAACTCTGCCGTTTTGTTGGCAGGATTTCCGTTTATCAGAAGGACGTGAACAGTACATGCCCCAATAGGCTACAATGTATTAAATAGCATTTAATATTATTGCATAGAAAACATGGCCATGTTCAAGCTCTGTTTAGGAGCAATTATGAAATTACAGGTATGCAAAAATCATAACATGTCCAGATAGTTCAGTGAATAGTAAACGTGCTTCATAATATTCTTAATCACTCTGTACTCTACTTGAATATGAGTATTATTTCAAGCGTTGCCAATCGGAAATGTATTGCTGTGTAGGCATTAAGGTTATTCACTACTAATTATTTCTCTATGCATTTCAATGCAGTCAGGCAACACTTCAGATTGGGAAAGATGTCATTTCTAGCGTTTCACGTACTAGTATATATGACAAGCATTCATTTCCTTAATTTTCAGTTCAAACTCAATTGATTAAAACAATAAAAAGACATGTCGCGTTTCTTTTCAGAATATTCGCTCACTTTGAGGTTTATTATCGTCAATTATTCAAGAAATCCATGTTTTTGAAATTGAAAAACAACAACAAGCAACTGGCTGCTGCTGAACAATCCAAGACACACAATTAAATCCAAAGAAAACATAACGTTGACCAATTCAACGCCTCACAAAATTGAGTAGAAAAACATGACCCTAAGGTCAATAAGGAATAATGCTACTAACGACCAATTTACATAGTTCCACAGGCAATGATTTTTCCATTTTTTACACTGAAAACTATCAGTTTTTGCAATACAGTGTCCAATTATGTTAAGATCTATTCAAAAAAGGCCACCTGTTTCTTCTCTTTCATTCAACTTTAATAACATATTGATACTTGAACACAAGCACTCTTTTTTCTGTATTCACATCCGGATATTGGTCAACAGGGGGCAGATAATTGTGGTCCTGATCCACCCTGGACCACATCCTGTACTAAGCATTTAGCTATAACGTACCTCTACAATGCTTTGCACAATCGTAACAACTCGGTCATCTCCGGCATGCTTCGAAATGAAACTGGTACTTTATCGCAATTTCTACATATAAAAGATGTGTCAGTGTTCAATTTTAAAATTGCATGTTAATGCAACGGGTGTTATTGGGCCGGTAACTTAGTTTAGTTTAAACATATTTATTTTACAACGATTGTGAAACAAGTTATTACAACATTATATCAATCACTCCATTTGGCACGATTTTACGAGTGTGGTCTTATGTTGTGGTGGAAAGCAGAGAATCTGGAGAAAACCCACTTGTCCTGCTTGGTGACCACAAACCAAAATCACATGCGCCCATGCCAGGAGTCGAACCCGGGTCGCCTAGGTGAGAAGCGAGTGCGCTAATCGGACAACCACTGCGCTAATCGGACAACCGGTAGCTCGATCGATGTTTTCTTTTTCATAGTCAAAATAAAAGAAATGCATCAGTTTTAACATATAATAAGGCAGTGGAAGTAAGTTATTCTAGTAACCATTAATCAGTTTTTGTATAATAAAGTTAGAAAATGACTTTAGCCGCTAAATACCGCTCGAATACCGACCCAGCGGTAACAAAGAAAGTTTTGAAATTCTAAACTACATGTAATTCATTGAAAACCCCAAACATGTACAAGTTTGTTGTAAAGTAAATGTATGATAAAATTTACTGTTTTACACGATCTTTTGCATAATATATTCTGATGTATACTACAGTTACATGATTTTGCTAAACCTTAAAGGCAATTCGTATGAAGCATGAAGCGTAATAACTGATATCCTGTATTCCCTTCCTTCAGGAAATACAAACAAATCAAGCGCTTCGCCTTTTAGTTAACTTAAAGTGAGACAATGATTGACTCAAAAGGATAGAATAATGTTCGATTCAACTTTATTATATTGTTCTAGTATTGCTAGATATGTATTGACTCATTTTCTCGTAGTTGAAAATGTCACAAAAAGGACACGCGGACGACGGCCACGCAGTCTTCTGCAACACGCCGCAAAACTCGTGGCTCGTGCGTAACGCCGATCACAGGCGAGGCATCGTGCATAGAGGTCGCCACCACAGCCATCCAACAAAGATATCACAAACGGACGAAGAAATAGCGTCTTGTTCACGCGGGATGAAATATGGCAGTGAAAACTTCAGAGTAAGGGTGTACTCCGACACCGGCAAAATTGATGTTGACAGTTTGGCGGGAAATTTTACGAGGTTTAGCAGGGCGAAACGGGTGTGTATAAAATGATAACAAATACATATATATCTACAACATCATTGAACTTCGAAGCAGTTTCTGACAATTCTATGTCTAAACATAGTATGAATGTTTTCTTTTTCTCTACTGTACTGATTGAGAAGCAGTTTCTGACAGTTTTTACAAGTTTTTATTGAATTGTTCATACGTTTTTAAATTCATACAACAAATGTTCACATTTTGGATAGCTGCTGCTCAAGCTGCTGTTCACATGCACGACGTTACAGGTTAAACGTAAACCTTGTACATGTCAGAGGTGTAGCTAGCCCTCTATTCATGTTAATTCATAATCCTGATGGGGTGGGGGGCGGGACATGCCTCCTCGGATAATTTTGAAACCATGGTGCGGTCTGGGCGTTCTGAGGTGCTTTATTTAGTACTGGAAAATGGACAGTTTTAGTATCATGAAGTCAAGTACGCACACTGAAACTTTGGCTGATTTTTTTCAGTTTGTCAGTTTCATTGGAATTTTTATTCTATTATATTTGTACAAAGATAATAGAATAAAAATTCCAAAAAATGTCTTTTGTAAGTTATCATTAGTAACAGTTCCCCCATCATTATCAATAAGTCTGGGATTTTTTTTTTTAAATGGGCGGGAGGGGTGTGGTCCAAGGGGTGTGTCAAAACTACGTGCCCTGCCTCTGTGTGTCGATTCAGCTGCATACTCGTGTATAGGTAGGTATACGCTGGACATTGGTTTGCAGTAATAATGTTAATTGAAGTTGAGGATTACGAATTATGTCATGACGTAAGTACTGATATTCATATATACCCCATCATAAATCCACACCCAATAAAAAATGCAAAATAGGGTATTCTGAATTCCACTAATGTGAAAACTACAGCCATATTCCAGTCTGCTGACATCACATCATAGACGGAACATTGCGAGATGTTATAATGACCTCATAGAACTAAACAGCACCTCATTAAAATGATATTTATTATGAAATCAGACGTCTTTTTACTGATTTAAACAAGTAATGTACATGTATATAAGCAATGTAAAATCAATGGAGGACAATGAGGGTGATGCACTTGGTAAGTTTCATGTACACGGTGAGGAATCGAATCGTACAATTCAAAAACAATCTAGTTGAAAATCATTCGGCTTGAGAGGAAGAAAGGAACATCTTTAAAGACTTCTTTTGACATTTAAAAAATAATTTCGTGCACAGGATATGCGTTAGCTTTCAACATGCAGCATTATCTTTTAAATGTGAAAAGATCTCTATAAAAGAGTGCCTTTTTTCTCTCAAACCAAACGCTTTTCCACCAGATTGTTCATCTAGCTAATTGTACAATTTAATTCCTTACCATGAGGCCAATATAAATTAATTGCTTCTAAGATTTTCATTCATTCAGGGGGCAGAGGCAGTATTCATAAAACTTCTTAAGTTATTTCCTTACTTAATTTAAGTGACTTTTCTTATTTTATAATCTCTTTAGTCATATGAAATTAAAAAAAAAGATTTCCAAAATATGCTATTTCTATTGACCTTGCCGGAAAAAAACACCCTTAAACTTTAATGTTAAAAACACTTATACTTAACATATTCATTTCATTTGACTTTGAATTTTCAAAATATTGACTTAAGTTAGGAAGTGACTTGAGAAGTTATATGAATACTGCCCCAGGTGTTAACATTTTATTATTTGTTTCTGATTATTTTTAGATGACTGTTTTCCCGTTGAAACTGTTTTGTCTTATTGCATACACTGAGTGACGCATCTGAAACATTGTTTGTCACTAAAATGTTGATTAAAACCATTTTGGGTACATATAATGAGATAAACAACACATCTGAAGATATTTTGAGTGCCTTTGATATACAAGAAAGAAACTTTCTTTCTTGTCTAAATATAAACATTTTAGTGACAAACAATGATTCTGACATCTGTGTGTGTTTCTAGACAAACCACAAACGTGATCATAATAATCCTCCTTTTTTACCTGTGAATGTTATACAACGACAATCTAGGTATGAATTATTAATGTTGTTCCCAGATGGAAATGGACTGATACGCAAATACAGACCTATTTTTATTTGAGTAAATAAAATTGAAGGGGTGAGGAAAAAAAGATCGAGGGGGTCAGGGCGGGATGAAATTATCTGGCAGTTATTTGCCTGATGTAGCTGATGGCATAACATCAAAATGTACACACTATAGTTAAAATAAAAAATTGTCAATTTTCAAACATACATGTAAACAGCGGGTAAGGATCTAATAAGACCAAAACCAGAGGCAACTCCAGAACTTGTAGTTTCAGGGCATAGGCCCGGTGAACTTATTGGGCCAGTATTGCAGACCTAAAAATGTTATTGTGTTATAGGATTGAGCCCCCTTCTTAAAATGAAACTTTAATTGGTGTATTCTGGTTCAATTACTGCATATTTTTAACATTATTGACATGAAAAGTTGACCACTTTGCTCCCCACTCACCAACCCCCCCCCTGGGGGTGCCAACCATTGAAAATGTCCAGCCATATTTGTAAAATCATTTTTATTCGGTACAGTTCAGTTTTTGCTTTTTGATTTACTCAAAGATCAAAGATAAACTAAGCATCCGTACAACCAGAGCTGGTCATATTTATTTATCACTGTTTGTGTGTATTAAGTAAAATGTTGTGTGATTTTTTCTATGTATCTCTGAAATCATTTGATGTTACGTATTGTCAACAGTCTGTCCTGGGTCTTCTAAGTCTGAAACTCGAGTTCATAACAAACAGATAATCCAAAAAATCCTGGTGATAAAACTATTCATGATGATTTCTTGTTGAATATCCATAGTCAGTAGAACATCTTACAAAATAATAAGACCTGCATCTTATACTATAAATTATTATGGTTAACAAAAACATGGATTCATATCATAAACTTGTAACATGTAAGCAAACCTTGTGAGGATTAAAGATTAAGATGCCAACAAGGGTAAGTCACTTAAAGGTTTTGCTATATATTGCCTATTCTTCTTCCACTTACTTGCCCGTCTTTAATAATCTGCCGACTCATCTCACGCCTTTCACACGCCAATTAGCTAGTTGGTGTTATTATGACATGGTGACCTGTATCATGATTCAGTATCGTATCAGAGTGGTATTAATCTATATGCGTGTAGCTATATTTAAAATAAGATTTTCTTTAAAATCGGTATGAAATATTCGCGGCCCCATTCCTGTTTCGCGGCCCCTGCAACCCCAGGTCCTACGCGCCTGCAATAAAGGATACATAAGCAGATCAAATAAATAACAAATGAACAACAGAAACGGCTAACTTACTTAATCCTAAAACAAACAACAAAAGTTTAGTTTAACTTTATACAACAATTAACAATTTTTGTCAGATGTATTTTGGAATGCATGATTTTAATACGCAATGAAGAAAACCTTCAAGTACTAGAACATCAGCTTAAATAATACTGAATCTTGTAGTGCATTTTTTTACAGTATACATGATGAAGAACTTATTGACAGTAATCACAAAATGAAAAAGGCATGGAACAAGACATAGGAAAGGTTTTAAATTGCACCATTTAATAGTATCATATGTCCATGATTGTAAAACTTCAGTAGAAAATAGAAAAATGTTAAGAGAACTTTAAACTTAAGCATGGGTGGAGAGATAATACAAGATGACCAATGGCATGAATGTTTATCTGGAGTTTCCTATAAAGGTACATGTATATGGGTTTGTCAAGCTGTATGCTCTATTCAGCTCACGTTGTTAATAGCTTTCAAAAGTTGTTAATTTATAAGGGATTCTAAGACGACGAGAAACTGGATTGGAGCTGCTTCCAGAGTTCTGAGTTTTTACCTTGGAAAACATTTGACCAAATGCATTTACCGTTCATGTAAATGTCCATGGAATAAAGTCATGTTATAGAAAAGTGCATGTTGAGTTGGAATGTCAATGCCTTTTGGAAAGATGTCTAGGCGTTCAAACTCTCTTCCTTCCATTGCGTTTAATCGTGTAGGTCTTCAGCCAAGCAGCAGCGATGAGGAAATTCTATTTAGTGTTTTGTCAAAACTAAAGAACACAATAAGAACTGGCAATTTTCGATCAACGTTCAGGCAAAAAGTTAGACATTTAACGAACAAATGGAAACGATCGCGAAGTGGCAGTGATGTTTGTCTTGATTATGATTTTAAACTTTACCAGCAGACGTCTCAGTCAGATTGGGGCAATTTTTCGAGGTCCACAAGTTTTGAGGTAGGTGCAAGAGTAAATTATACATAACTGGTTACTGAACTTCATTAATGTGCAATAAATAACTTTTTAATAATTAAAGATGCACGCGACCTTTAGCTCCTAAATAAGATTAACCACAATTAACACAGTTGTTTAAATATACCAAAAAGGATGAATAATGTCAAAAACAATGGTTCTAATAGGATACGAGTTTAATTTGAAAGAAAGGAGAAGAAAACATGGTAGTAAATCACAGTAAATCTTTTAGCACTCACCAATTTTTGTGTTTTCAGCTATTAAATTGTAACAAGGTTACAATCTTGTTATCGGTAACTAATATTTTCCATAAATTCATTATTTAGTTAGTAGTTGAAGGCTCATCACTCAAAATATATGTTTGTTATACATGTGTAATTGTATTGATTTTGAATATGAGTGTCACTTTAATATACCAACTTTAAAAGGGATTTAAACTAATGTATATCAATCTGTAAAAGTTTTATTTTTAATACTATCAGCCATGTCATGTATTTAACTTACATTTTAAATTGGAAACCATATTTCATGTGTCTACCAAAAAAATACAGAAATTACTACAGAGGGTATTTTCGGTAGAACTAACATCAGATGTTTAAAAATGCATTTTGTTTCAAAAGTCGCAATGGTTTTTCATATTTACGGAAACATGTTTGATATACAATCGTAAAATAGGCTTTATTCGAATAATTCATTTTGATATAAAAATCATTTAAATTGAACACAGATTGACTTGGAAGTTTTGCTTCATTTTATGCATTTTAGGTCAGTTATTCTTCATTAAAAAGTTTCTTTGCAATTATATTAGGATAGATTTTTCTAGTCAAACCCTGTCTGCTAATGATATCCATTTTGGATCACACATCAGAAGAGGATCAAAACTCAAGGGAACACGGACACATGGAATAGCTGATAGAGTGCTCATGGAAAACCAGCCTTACTTAGAATATTGCCTACATTTTCAGCCAATAAAAGGGCTTAATTAGCAGTCTGTATTAAGTACTTCTACGTTTAATCATTAAAAAAATATTTTCAGTGCTTTTCAAGCTCTGCCTACTCAGATGTAACTGTTAGATTACATAAAGAAATATCATAATGATTTAGTATGGGAGGAATGAGCTGCATTGCAGATTTTTTTGGGAGCAGATGCAAAAAAAGAAATCTCTCCTCAAAATTTTAAAAAGAATGCAGTTTATTAAATCTTATCTTTGATATTTAATTGCTAAATTATGCACACACATTTTAATTGCAAAAAAATATGTAATGATGGAGATCTATTTAGTGTTTGAAATTTCATTTCATTTTCAAATGGAATATCAGTATTTTTCAAAACTGTCAAAATTTAATTCGGCAAGATAGTATACATCTGCTATTGATTTTAATCAGATGGAGGGTAGATTTTAACGGAGTTTGGGTCAGTAGACAAAAAAAAATCTCAACCACTAAGTATTTGTCTTGGTAACAGCACTAATGGATGCGCATGGTCACTTATGATATGATATGAAAAGAAATTGGAATTATTCATTATAGTATAAGGTCATTAGCTGCATCAATAAATGTTATATAAAAGCATTTATTTTTTAAGGTTGAAGCTATATTTACTTAAATTTTACTTATAAATTTCAGATGACAAGGTTAACTTAGTGAGCTTTTAATGGCAAAACTTCGCCCTTGTTTGGCATGTAATTCCTTGATATGTGTACTGTCATGAATATTTAGATATGAATATATTTTGGTCTTTTCTGACGTAAATAGTATTTGCCAGTAGCGTTAACACTGATAAAGAAATAGTTTGGATTGTATAGATTTGATTAAATAGTTTATTTAAGAAATTAAAAATAATGATAAAAGTATTAAATCTAAGCTGGGTGTTTTGTATACACCCAAACTTCATTTCATTTTGATTATGGCGTTCTCTTAATATTTGAAGATGACTTGAAGTCGGTATGAACAATTATAATAAAGTTGGGAGAATTGGTCATTTAATTTTAGATGTCAAATCGTGATACAGCTCAATTTGACTTAAACCCTTAACATATTACAATGAATTTAAAAATTGATACAGAGATTGCAATACTCTAGCTAGCTAGCTACTTAGTATGTGTGCTTATTTGTTTGTTGGTTGTGATGATTATTGTCTGCACTTCCTTACAATCACTGGCACCAGATTTTCAAACTCCATTTAATTTAAAAAAAAAAAAAAAAAAAAAAAAAAAATATATATAATCCCAAACTAAAAATTACAATGCCAAAAATGTAAAAAAAAAAACACATAAATATGCACTTTGTTCTATCTAAATAATTTATGTCTATCATGTCTGAGTTTATATAGACACTATAAAGTTCATGTTTTATATGAAAAAGAAATTAATATTTTTCAATATTTTTCACTTTTATGGCATTGTTATTTTAAGTTTAAAATTATAAAAAAAAAAAATGTGTTTGAAAATCTGGTGCCTCACTCACAGTGCTTGATAATTGATAATGTTTTCGATTTTAATCGCAAGTATCAGCGTGCCTGCAATTACAAGACTTAGTTTAAATTTAAATTTCACAAACAACTTTTAAACTTACTAAAACTTTTACATGCATGGTATAATTACTAGCTCAAGAGCCTACATTTTATGTCACTTTATAAATACATTGTACTCCCTAGATTTCTATAATGTGAGATTGCAAAACTTTATTTGAAGTAAATTAAAATTGGCAATTTGAATTTTGTTTTTTATAAATTGGACCAGACTGATCAGCAATTTATATATTCAAATTCATTGAATCATTTAGTCAACCACCTTTCAGTGGCGGATCTACCGGGGAGTCACAGAGGGCCTGTGCCCCCCAGCTGGCCGGCAAGTAATGTTTTGGGGCACATCTTTATTGATTTAACTGTACAAATAAGTTGTTTTGTCACAATTTAAAGTTTATATAATAAATAATATTTCAGCAAATATACAATTGAACCTGATTCTAGTGTTCCGTTATTTATATGGTATGCCAATTTCAAAGTATAATATTGAATACGCCACGAAAAAGTCTCATGAAAATGACATCTGGGCCACATTCGATAATGATAAATCAGCACCCAATTTTACACAGCTGATCAAAAGTAAACAAATTTTGCTGCAGTTATATGGGTAAGTTTACTGTTTTCAGAATATATCCTATACCAGAAATATAAGTTGTTTTAAACTGTTAACATGTGCACATTATATGTTCGCCATTGCTTTAAATAATGTCATTGTGTGTCAACAAGATATGTGTGTGCATAACGGTGCATTTAACAAGTTTAAATTCAAAACGTTGCCGCCTTGGCTTTTATTAATGTCGGAAATTATGCTAGAGTTTTGTAAATTAATACAGAATAATTTATTTGAAACCCTTTTTGCAATTTGTTGTCAAGTTGTGTTTAACTTCGGTTAACATAAATGGCAATGACATTAGAAGTACAATATCGTTAAGTGCAATCAATATACTTAAGTTACCGTAGATTTATATAGTATTTTTTCTACGACATAAATGTGTGTCTTAGATGGCCGACTGGTTAACGACTGCTTTCAATTCTGTCGACCCCGTTTCAATTGCCGAAACCGGCATGGTATTTATTTGAAAGGTTTATCTTATATCACAGTTAATGCTATCTTTTTAATTCAATTGATCTGCCAAACATCCTTGACAGCAATGACAAATGTGAATTCCATGTCATTATATGATTAAAATAATGCATTCAAAATAGTTTATAATTAGTTGTGGCCCCCCCCCCCCCCCCCCCCCATTTAGAAAGTCCTGGATCCGCCACTGCCTTTTAACAGCTCTCTGTACTATATATCCGGTTATTTAAGTTTTTTTCCTTTTCCTAATCCAAAAACAACATAAGAAAGGTATATGCCTCATTCACAAAAGTTGTTTAAAGAATAAAACAAACCATTGAAGATAATTATGTAGATAATTTGAAGAGGGCAGGCTTTTATCTATATTTGTTATTAGAAGTTAACAAATGTTTTGATTATGTTGGCTGAAAAAAATTGTCCTGTGGCTATTTCCTTTGACCATAGGCTGACATTGGTCAACCATATCATGACAGTGAAAATCAACAATGGCTGTAAAGTAATAAAAGTCTTGAATAATAATGTTATCCTAAAAGGATGTTTTTATTGGTATGCTTTGACCTTTATAAAAGTTTCATTTATAGATATATATATCAGTGAAAGAATTTGGAGAGAGAAAATCCATGTGAAGTATGTTATAGATGGGTTGTTTATTGTGTTTTATTCCATACCAAATGAATCGTGGTAATGAATATTCAGGAGGCAGGAAAGCTTCATGGAATCTAAAACTGATGTTGGTATGTACAACAGGGGTGCCTTGCTTTATAATATATGCTGTTAGCTCTTAAGCGCTCTAAGAAAATATCCGAAGCAACATAAAAAATTAACTGCAGAAACTGTAGACTTCTGGAGGCGGGGCATATAAACCTTAACTGTCAGTTCCTTTTCTAATTTAGTCAAAATATGCTATTTTTAATCAAGATCATGCAGTTTTAAAATTTTATTTTTTGCTCAGGTTACAAATGACAGCTCTTATGCGGCATTTCCAAGCTTTGTCTAGACAATTCGCTCTCTGTTTATTAAATAATAGCTTGCAACCCAGCACTTATAACATTTTAATTTATTCATATAAACGTAAGATTAGCGAGGTGGGTTTCAGCACCACCAGGGGAGTTGGCCCCACAAAATGGAAAGTCCTGTACTATTTTTAAACAAATCTGCATGTTGCAGATGATGTTCAGCATGCAAACAGACTTTTTTTAGTAGCACACATTTTTTAACCCAGTGTTTTCACCAATATCGTGCCAAAATTAAGCCTTTTTCTTAATTCTTAAATATGTGGCAAACTTTTACTCGATGGAAAAATATGGGAAAATAAAAATATCAATTCTTTGTTTCTTTGTTTTGAAATAAACACACAAATACATTGATTTCTATTTCAGAAAGACCTGCCCCATTACCAAACTTTTGGAAAAATACATTGCTGAACATCATGGCCTTTTTATTGAGTCCCTTAAAAACATTTTCAGCCTTCGATCACAGTTGAATACAAACACAAAACAAAGATCACTCAACAAAATTGTGGCAAAATTCCGCTGAAGATACATTTAACCAACAAGCTTTGAGCTTTGATTGTTCAGAACTTTTTTAAAGTTAAACTGTTGTCTGAAATCTTGTTAGAAGTACAGTAGTTAAGTTCATAAGTGTATCCTTTAAACTTAAAAAGCAGTATAATGATTTGATAGTTAACAACGATGATGTAAACAATGTTGTTAACTTTAACAAAGTTCTGAAGAATCAGCCGATTATGTTTTTTTCCCATAATTTTAATTAACAGTAAATTCCTCTTCCCTTAATTTGCCACTAATCAGACATGGAAAATTGTGGCAGTTGGTGGAGTATTGAAATGTTGGTGAAAAATGATGAAAACTGAAGAAAATCATAGGACTTTAGAAGTAGAAGTGTTCTTACACGGTACCACATTCTCTGATTTTCGAAATATGTCCGTTAAATGAAATTATCAAATAAAAATTAACTCATACTCAGGTGTGTTTATGTAAACATATGGTAGTTAAGTACATTTTCAGTTGAAGGTAATTGCTTTTGAATTCATTATTAATTAGATTCATAGCGAATTATTATAAGCAACTTCATGGGTTTGGCTACAACATCATAATGAATTTTAAGTCTTAGATCATGTCCACAGCAATAAATGCTTTACCAAGAATATTTTGAAAAAAAAAAAAAAAATTGTTCCAAATATAGATGGCTGAATTAAAATATTTCAGTTTGAATGAATTGACTGTGTTTTGGTATGCTATGATCTGAAGTAATGTTCGCTGCATCTATTGCTTGTCTGGTGGCATATTTTTAGTATCTCTTCAAGTTGGGAAGGGCGTTAATTTGGAAAGGACGAACATGCTAATAGAAACCGTCGTTGCTTTGGCAACATACAAACCAGTTTTATGTTTGTGTGACTTTTCTAAGAAAAGTTTTGATAATAAAGTACAGTGAGATGTCCGCCATGATAGATGATTATTGAAGTAGTGTTTATATAATGTTATTTTAAGCAATGATTTTTGTTAGTACGACTTGGATTAAAATGTCCCAGTTGTCACCAACATCTTCTGAGGATATAGAGAGAAAGGTATTAATTCAAATACATTTAGAAAACTATTAGTAACACATTTTGATGATTAAAGTTTTGAATATTTGTTCAAAATTTCTGCTCATTTCAGTATGAGAACCTTTACCGTGGCCTGGTGCGGAGTTTGCTGCATCCATTAGGGGCTCCAGACACCACATCGGAACTTCGACCTGGGGACTTACTCGACTACCTTAGAAAGGTAGAGCATAGATTCTTGTCTCTACAACAGTTTTATTGAAGGAATAAAGGAGTTGATCTGCCATATTAAGATATGAAATGGGAAGTTTTGTTATCAGTCTGCAAGATATTTAACGTACAATATACCTGTAAGCTCCATAGAGCTCTTGGAACTGTAGTATAGGATTGTAATACATATAAATTGAGAAAAATATTCTCAAAATATGACGACAATGATTACAGATGCATGCAACAAATGACAATATTTCTATAATACATAATAATATTGAGATCATCATGTTACAGTTTTCTAAAGTTTTATAATTCTAAAGTTGGAGCTGTTGTTTGAGAATAAAGGCTCACAATGTACAGGTTAATGAACATTTTGATTTTTAAGTTTGATGCAAAATGATGTTTAACTCATTTGACTTTTAAAAAAATGATCAAAACAATAGAAAGCACATGATTGGTCAATAATTGGCGCTTTTTTAACTTGAGAATTTGTGGCCACGTAGCTATTAATTCAAAAATACCATTATATTATAGGGCCATTTTTTTTTCATGAACCTATATATTGTACAACTCTAATACATTGTTGCCCCAGGTGTTTGATGTGGAGCGGGCAGATCATGAACTCTACATCATGGAGGAGATGCCTAACAGGGTAAGCTGTAGCGATTGAAATTCAATTAAAAACAATAATATAATAGTTGAACACCGTTACCTCAAACTTGACTGGCTTAAATTCCTTGTATGCTGAAACTGGATGTAAAGGACTGACTAAAAAGTTCTTAATACTGAAAGTAAGCAATCCAGCTTAGCTGAATTTTTTCAAGGCTTGAGGTATTTTTACTGGTCCCTGGGAGTTCAAGCCAACATGATTTGACTGTATTTGGTAATAGAACTACAAAGTTGTAGATTTTGTTGTAATCAAAACTGAAGATTTTCAAAGCTGAGCTGAGAAGAGTCACCAATATTTGTTGCTGGTGTGTTATGATTTATAAAAAAAATCAGCAATAAAATAACAATAATTGTTGTTTGCATTTCTGATTTTTCGTGTGGGCCAATGATAATCGAGGATAATGTTCACATTTTCTGCTCATTATTATTAATTTATAGAACGTAACTGAAAATGCATTAAAAAAATAGTTTCCTTAGGGTATATATCAGTTAATATATTTTTCCACCAAGGCTTTCTTGTTTAACTACAGTCAGGGGGCTACATGTACATCTACGCCCACTCTATTTTCTGGAGATCAACATAACTGAACTCTTACATATAGTTGGTTATGAAAATCGTTTAGATTGCCTTAATGGGTTAAAATACTTTAGTTTGATAAAATAAAATTTGATAAAAAAAAGTTATGTAAATTTTAATTAAAGTTCTCATATATTATTTCTCATGACAATACGTTCTTGAAAATCTTTCTTTTCTGCAATTGAATCACTGACTAAACACTTATCAATAATGGAAAAAAATTATCCAAAATGTAATAACTGTTTGCTAAAAGCTATTAACAACAGCAATAGGCTATTTAGTATCCAATTATTTACCAAATAATTCTTCTTTTTAACCAAAATTTCACTCAAGGAGTTATAATAGACAATGAAAATGATCCCGTATGTTTCAGCCCGTCCGTTTGCAGGCAAATGTTACAGTACTGGAAGCAAATGGACTCCGAGGGGTTGACTTCTCTGAAGGTTTGTTAATTTCTATGATGTATTTTCTTCTTTTAAGATTGTTTATGACTTAATTATATAAGCAGTAAGTCAGTTAATTTTTATTCTCTTCTTTCCAGTTCACTTAACTTTTATAAGTAATGAAAACATTGCACTGGAGAGTTTGAATGTAAGTTATAAATTAGAAGTATACTGGTATATAGAAAGGTAGTTTGTATGAGGCATATGGAAAAATATATATTTTAGTTTCTAGGTGCTCAAGTTAAACCTTTTGTGTTGTTGTTTTAAGTCTTGTATTCCATGTACATGTATCAACTTAACGATGTTATGAAAATCATACATAAAGGAAATATTAATCATTTGATTTTATGGACAAAAAGGTTTATTTTGGATGGGAATATTTTGGTGCTTGAGACATAGATAGATAGATAGTTTCATAGATATAATCCTTAATTTTTCAATGATCTCTTTTTTTCCAAATAGACACATGCAACTCATACTGCCTTATCATGAACCAGCCAGCCAGGGGAAAGAACTCCAGTGCTAGCACCTCACCTAGAATGCTCTCCCCTCAAGTGAGCCCTAAATTTATCCACCGAAACTCCCCAAGGGGGAGTGCATCCTCTACCCCGACAGGCTCTCCCGTGTTTTCCTCAAACGAGATGGCAGGGTTGTCCCCCCAGCTGGTTCGCAAGGGGGCCAATTTTAGCGAGCCGGCAATTGCCAGGACAAGGACTGTGAAGAACTCCTCCCACCCCAAATGGAATGAAAGTTTTGTGCTGTATGTAAAGTTTTTATTTCTTTTTTTCTTATTTTCATATTTCAAATATAGTATTAGGGCGCAGCAAAAACATTGCGGATGGCCTATAGTAATCACTCTGTTTTGCCCATTTTTTTTATGTTTTTTTCTTAATAATAATGTTCAATTCTTATATATCAACTCAAAACTTAATAATAAGTTAGCAAACGGTAACAATACACTCTTTTTTTGACAGTAATAGCTCAAACTTAAATATTGTTACTATGTTAACCTGTGAAAATTCTACAAATCAATGTACTTTTCACAAAACATTTTCAAAGGAACTGTATGAAGTATAATATTGCAATATGAAGGCATGTTTACTTTTCATACTAGAAGAATTTAACCCATTGCTCCCTTGATTAAAATAAAAGAAATTGATAAATAGTGCAATTGAAATTTAAAATATAATAAATGGCATTACATGTTTGACATAATTATACACATGACAAGACTTACCGGTATAACTTTGTGGCCCACTGTTTCCAAATTGTCCACCATGAAATGAAGTGTTTTAGCAAATGAATTTACCTTTGATAGAAATTTAAACACATTTTGAATGGGAAAATATAAAACTGACCTTACATCAACAGATGACAGTGTGATACAAGAGTAGGGATGGCAACGAGTAGTAAAATTAATACTCGAGTACTCGGACGATCGTTCGATCGAGTACTCGGGTACTCGATTACTTGGAAAAATTGAATATGTGTTCGCAATGACAAGATTGTGTATACATGTATCGTTAATGACGTATATTGTGCGTTGGTCGTATTATCGGTCATTTTCACCTTTAAAGTAAACTTTCATTACGTATTTTAACAAAAAGGATATAAAAAGAAAACAAATGTTGTTTCAGGTTTTTAATTTGTCTTATTCGTTTCATTTTATACAAGTATGCATTGCAGAAATGAACAACAATCAGAATTACAATGAACGGAAATTTATAGCATACATAAAAATACTGAACGAAATTCAATACGAAGTTCAGTTGTTTACTCTACATATTTTTTTTAAATGATAGTTTTTCGTACTGTTTAATTGTTGTTTACCTCATTAATAGTCATAATTCTTGATTTAAAATATCAACCAATCAATTGTGATAATCATTGCAAAAAACGTTCAGAAATCAGTTCTCGTAACGGCCGATTCTCTTTCGCTCGTTAGCGTCCATTGTTTGGTGAAATGTCTCTAATTGGTATACAATAGAATTGTGTAGGTGAAAGTACCGCTATCAAAACTTCGCTAATTGACATCAGTGTTAATTTGAAATAGGGGTCCTTTGTTGACAGTTTGCAACTATCACAACAACTGTCAACTAATTGATTGAGGTCAATTGTATACACAGCGGGGATTAGATTGTCCACTTGGCAACTAACCGGATCTGATATTTTGTCTGTAAATCGTGTAATTGGTGATTTTTATAGATTTTTTTTTTCGAGTACTCGAGTAGTGATTTGGTACTCGAGTACTCGGACGTTCGATCGAGTACTCGAGTACTCGGGTACTCGTTGCCATCCCTATACAAGAGTCATAATACCGTAGAACATAATTATTGGACCCAATTTTTACGACAGTAAGCCTCCCTTTATATGATAGATCTATGTTATTAACATTTGTAAAAAAAAGTTATTTAAAATTGAAAGGCTAAGGGGAATACGGCCATGTGCACAATACAAAGTTGACTAAATTTGAAATGAGTTAATGGCAATATATTTGTCCCTTAAAAATGTAAGCTAAGGTAGAATAGATATAACCTTTAACATATTTATGCCTGAATTACATTATTTAACAACCTTGTTAAAATATACATTTTAAGATCACACTCATACATACATCAGTAATCTACATTTACCTTATGTTCATATACTTCAGGGAGATCGAGGATTTCCATACTGATGAGCTGCATATTCATGTATGTGATGAGGAGGGATCACTGGATACTAAGCCGGAGAAAAAGCCTCTCAAAGCGTAAGTAGTTATTCAAATTAATCTTCTACAAGACTCCAGGTCAATGCAAACATGTACAATCTTAAAGCTGTTTTTTGCCATTTATGATTGTCAAGAAATGTGCATGAAATATGAGACATGTGCTCACTGCACATGAATTATATGCAGCATCACTCTATATATATATTCCAGTTATGCCCCTTCATCGACTGATAATTTAAGAAGATTGTGCATTAGGATTGACCTGGAGAGCATGTCTTTTATGTTGCCTGAGCAGCATAGCAAACATATAGGGATCATGAGGTGCGCATTGTTGTTTTCCATGCCATCATACTTTCATATCTACTCTTTTTACCTCCAATAAGCTATTAATATTTAATCTTTACCAAACTTGACTTCAGTGTTTATTCTCAGAATATCTTGGCTGAGTGAGATCAACAACCAGATCTAGATCACAAGGTTAATTTGAAGATTAATGGTCTTTGAATTGTCAAGATTTTACCAAATTCACGTTGTCCACTCACTAGCTTGAGCATTCTTTTATCCAATTATTACCCAACTTGTCAATATGGAAACATATGGTCTAGTAACATCAGTCTACCTCACACTTATTTATTGTTTAATCGTTTTCCCTTTCCAAAGTGGACGCTCCAAGCAGGCAACATATTGTATAAGAGGTACTTGTACTCATTCCCTCAAACCTTGTCCTGTCCCTTTCTGTTCCCTTGAAGCTCCAAAAGAATTCCACCTGGTGGCATGGAAAATTATGCACCTGCTGATTGTTTGACACTTAATTTGGTTTAACAAATACTTTTAGCTCTTGGCTTAGTAAAAAAATGTAGCTCTCAAAGTATTGCAATTACACTCATGAAACTTAAAAGGAATGCTTTTGAGCATCGGAAATTGTGGAACAACAATTTGTTTCACATTTCACCTACTCTAACTTAACTTACTACAGTCTGAAAAAGCTTGTGTCACATTTAGCCACATTTTTCAACTATACTACAAAGCTTCATAACGCAAATACTCATGTTTGTTGAAAAGTATGACATTTAACCATGACTGTGTCCAAGCAGCTTCAGGGGATATGGTCATAGCTGTAGTTAAACTTAACCTGGCAAATATTCCTGATTAATTTGCTTGGTATATATTTAGGTTTCTGAGTGTACTACGACACAGTAGTGAACAAGACACCACTATCTCTGACGGTTGCTTTGGGAAAATCGTTGTTCCTGTCAGGGTAAGTTTTCATTGTTTTATTAAATGTCATTGGTTGAAGGGTTTGATTGAATGACCAGAGTGATTAATCAAGTGATCATGTTTTAAAAATAAAATGCAAAATCATATACATAAAAATCCTTTCATGAAACAAACCTATGTGTGTGGCCATTTAAATATATTACCTTAAAGGCACACTATTGCCAGTGCAAGTATTAAATGTTGACTAAAGTAACAAACTTAACACGTGCACATAAGTCAAAATAAATAGAGTTATTAAATAAACATTTCATATGAAAAGAAATCTTTTTTAAATTCTTTCCCTGCTTTAAATTCTTTCCCTGCTATAAACTGCTTTTTTCCATTATAGGATATTTTGGCCCTGGGTACAGACGAATGGTACGATATCATGTCTATTGCCCCAAGCAAGGGCAAACCACGTGCAGTGGGCAAGTGTCACCTTAGACTGAGTATCTCATACAGGCTGGTGAGTTACCATGGTGACAGTCACATAGATGTTTTCTTATCTGTAAACAAAATCGGCTTTTCAAAGACTTTGTTAGCTTGTTTGTTTTTTGAAGACACAATGTTGAGGTATTGTCAACCCTACTGTGGCTTTGACAATAACTAAACATTTGTTAATGCCATTCAAATGAAACTTATAACACATGTTTCCAGAGACAATATGCTCATGAATATCGGGGCCCTTTTCTCTGACTGAAATAATTTTGATGATTTTTGTGTTTTTTTGCCCAAACTCAAGAGTTGTTTGAAAAAAAATGACAATGGAGAAGCGTTGACCCTCGTTCTGCAGCGGCTTTGCTAAAATTTAACCCAACATTTATTGAAAAAAATTGATGCCTTGGACAGTCATTAAAATCATACTCTTTGGTTAACAGGCTTGAAGTATATTCAAGCAGTAGTACACTTGCGTTTACACGTTTTGAACCACTACCCTCTCCATGTTTTCCAATGTTAGAGTTTGGGGGTGGATAAACAATAATTCGACCTCACAGTTATGTCCCTAACCACTCATCTCACTGTGTTTTACCATTGTTTCAGGCTCCTGGGGAAGGATGTCACTATTCCAGTGAGGATTATCTACAGGCCTACCGACAGTTCCTCAAACACACCTATGCTACATCCAGGAAAAATCCCTCTGTAAAGATTATAATTCCCTTATTTGTAACACATTAACATACATGGAAGAGTCAGTAATGGTTAAGTACTTTTTGATTTAGTGAAGTTGAACAATATTATCTCCTGCATCATTGGGGAGATATTGTTTTTGCTCGAGTTGTCTGTCCGTCCGACTATCTGTCTGCTGTCTGTCCATCACAAATTGTGTCCACTACATATCTCTTGAACAGATTGAAGGATTTGGGAATAACTTGCCACAAATGATTACCCGATGATACTGAGACAATGTGAAGAGTAGAAGTTACAACCAGCTCTGTTCAAGGTCAAACTTAGAGGTCAAATGTCATATAAATACATATCATGTCCACTCCATGTCTCTTGAACCACTTGAAGGATTTTGAAATAACTCGCCACAATTTATCATGGTATTAGGATGATGTGCACAGTTAGAGGTCAGTGGTCATATGAATACAGTCTGCTCATATCTCTTGAAATAACAAAGACTGTGCAATTCCATATTAAGGATTATATTTTGAACATAAAAATATTCATTTGTCTACGAGTTGACACAAGTACCTATAGGCTTGACATTTCACTCTTTAAATTCTTTATTTTTTTAAACTTAGTGCACTTGACCTATTTTGTTTATTTTAGGAGAGGGGAAAGAGTGGGGGACCAAATGATGAATTAAAAATAGAGGAGTTTGGTCTTTTAGAATGTAGTGCATTGTTTGAATGATGTTTTTTCTATTACAGAGGCACGTAGGTGACCAGTATGGATGCATGAGTCTGAAAGACCACAGAATCCTGAAGATGTTTGCAGAAGCCCACTGCATATCCAAGCTCTCACAGGCTATTGTGTAATGTCTATGTTTTAACTAACATCCTAGATGGAAGAAGCTTGCAAATTTATGAAGCTATCTTCTTTGAAGTTTGTTTCCAACAATTGTCTCTCAAAAGATGCTAATGTTATGTTTTCAAAATTTCATCATTTGATTGTAAATTTATACCTTCAGGATATTTTATTCCTGGCTTTCACAAGTGTATCAAACCATGCCAGGTCAGAGATTGCTTCTCACCCTTGAAAAAGTTTTTTGACAAACAAAACTATTTGTTAGACTGATTGAAGGAATTTACAAATAACATACACAGAATATGCAGAGTATTAAAATGGTGAATCTCCTGCAGGAATGTGATCTGTCTGCTGGAGTTGCAGTGTGAGGATGAACTTGATGACAGGGGAGACTTTACTCTCCTGTACGCCCTCGAGGACCTACATATTACCTGGGCGGCCATGCAGATAGGCCAGCAGAACGTCATAGATCGCATGCCTCTCACTGATATCGAGGTTTGGCTAGTTATTAATGTTTACCATGAAAGAAGAATTAAGAAACAAATGGAAAATGTGCATTTTGTTTTCTGCCTGTGTTGTTGTTTCCTTTTAAAGAGGTCTGCTTTAAATTATAAAGTAGGATATAAATGCCAGATATATGGATGAATTGTTTTAAGAAAATGAAAGAGAAGGAGAACAATGTGAACCATTCCATTAGTTTTGAGTAAATGATCATGTTGTAAAAAAAAAAAATGTATTCACACTCTTTATTCATGATGTATTTCCTAAGTGTTCCCTTAATATCTACAGTCAATTTATGATGTAGCTTAAGAGTTCACTAATATATATGTATAACTTATAGAATTAGTATGATTTTTTTAACATGTAGTGCCTTTTTCCCCAGTTGTCAAACTACCGGCGTGTGGCAGCACGTTACATTCAACTGAAGAGTAGCAAGGTGGATGAATTACCTCCCCTGTTTCCTCCTTCCATGGAAACTCTCCATGTGCTCAAAGCCAGACTTTGGTACATATTTTCATAAGTAATAAGTTTATTCTAATTTTATTGTAAATTATGTCATTGATATTAACAATTAATGGTAGATACATTTATTACAGCTAGATTCGTCTTTGTAAACTTCCTTGTATCAAAAACATTCTAGGAAATTCACCTGGCCAGTCATTCTTGTAAACCTTTAACTTACCCTGCACTTTCAGTGTGGTAGTCCAGCTGCTAAGCCTTGACCTTTGGGAAGCCAGCTGTGACCCAAAGGCTGACATATCAGACCGTCTCACGAAGAAGCTTCAAGCAGGGATTGAGGATTGGATCCAGGAACGTGTGGCTGAGGTCCACGAGACAAAGACGAAGGTCAGGGACAAGGTTACGGTGGAGATTGAAAATCTCATTGGTAAGAAAAAAATTGAGATGCTGTCAACTTTGTGCATGAACTTAATAAGTGTAAAGGCAATCAGTTATTGATTTCATGCAGAACAATGATGGGGTGTTTAAAATGTGAAAATAATTATCACTGTTGATGTATGTTAAAGGAGATACATGAAAGGTAAAAACATTTATTTATTTTAGTAGGAAAGTAAGTTATGATGGTTTAGATGGTGGCCTTTTTTTTTCAAATGATATAAAAATTTGTATGGGTGTGTGAAATTGTTCTGAATTTTGATAGGTTTTTGGCGTTTGGTTAATGAAGCACTTAATGTATAGTTTGTACTTAATTACAATAATATATTTAAGCATTAGGTTGCATTGTTCAATTGAGTAACTGGGAAAGAAATCGCCTAAGATTCTTGACAAGCTGTTTTGTGGAATAATGATTGCATCTTTGTGTGACTAAATTTTAGAATCACGACTTAAAAAATGATTTGCTTGCTACAAAATAGATTTGATAACAAATTGTTCAATCAAGATAATTAAAAGATATGAAAAAAATTGTAAGAATTCTTCTAAAAGCTATTCTATAATAAAAATGAGAATGAGGTCTTGAGCTGTTCCCGAAATGCCTCGCCTTCCCAACGCTCGCCTGATATGCTGAAAACAGCTATAAAGCGCATCATTTTTAATTGAGTCTGGTCGAGCCAGCCGGATGATAGTGACTTTCATCAATGTTGATTACATATATGTTCTTTGCTGTATTTATTTAAAGGGTGTACGTACACCAGTCTGGTGGAGCCAGCTGGTCTTGCCAATTTCCCTACTATTGCATCATTGTCTAGTCATGTATGTTGTTCATAGTATGTATCTTTCTTTTTATTACATATATATATATATACTTTTAAAAAAAAAAAAAATTCTGAGTTCAATGCAGTTCCCTTAACTCGTCCGGTTTTGTACATCCTGGTTTCATCTGGCGGTCGTTCCTTGTGGCGGTTTTTTAGCTGTCCAGATATGGAAAAATAACTTTAAACTTCCGGCATTCTAGAATAAATGCCCTTATTTCAATTCAAACAAGTGTTGTTATTATTTCCATACATAGTGAAACCAGGTTGTCCATTACTCCGGAAACAATAGAACATAAATGAATTTTATAAACATATAAAAGTATTTATGTCTTTGTTTGATATTAATAAGATGTATATTTAGACCAATGACGTCAGAGCCAATTGTCTTATCGTCTTAAATCATGTGACCGAAACTTTAAACCACGTGACTAATATCAGCCAATCAAGGCACTCCTATTCCATCACTCTTCGTTCAGATTCAAAGCAGAACCACGCTAAAAAAAATTTGGAAAACCACCTCCTCCTCTCCTCCTACCCTACAACGTAAGACATTATTGGCTCACCTCACTTTTGAGTTTATTTTATTTTTATTTTCTTATTCCTTTTGTTTTTATATTTTATATTTGTTCTTACATTATGGCGGTTTTTTAGCTGTCCAGATATGGAAAAATAACTTTAAACTTCCGGCATTCTAGAATAAATGCCCTTATTTCAATTCAAACAAGTGTTGTTATTATTTCCATACATAGTGAAACCAGGTTGTCCATTACTCCGGAAACAATAGAACATAATAAAAACATGATTTGAATTTTTGTAGCTTCTTTCTTAAACACTGAATCCAGATGTCATTGAATTTAAGCACGAGACCAAGGACTTCATTTATTCATTTTGTTTATTACCATATTTAATATTCCCAATTATAAAATCTTTGTGTTTTACTGTTGCAGAGTTGGTAAATGTGACTGCTTCCCACTGCACGATTCTGCCAGTGTTGCGACTGTTCTTCAACAGTCTCGGCATCAACTACTACAGGCTCGTCAGCTTTACCCTGGAGAAAATGGTATGGATTTCTGAACATTCTCAAAATAACATCAAATTGTAAAGTGTTTTAGCTCGACTATTCGAAGAATAAGGAGAGCTATCCTAGTCACCCGAGCGTTGGCGTCCGCGTACCCACTTAAGTTAAAGTTTGCGTACCACCTCAAATATTTTCAAAGTCCATTGACATCTGACTTTGAAACTTTGCACACTTTTTCACCATCATGCCCCCAGCCTGTACACAGGAGGAGGTAACTCTATCAAGCATTTTGACAAAATTATGCCCCTTTTTCTACTTAGAATTTACATTAAAGTTTGCGAACCACCTCAAATATTTTCAAAGTCCATTGACATCTGGCTTTGAAACTTTGCACGCTTGTTTACCATCATGCCCCTAACCTGTACACAGGAGGAGGTAACTCTATCAAGCATTTTGACAAAATTATGCCCCTTTTTCTACTTAGAATTTTCATTAAAGTTTGCGTACCACCTCAAATATTTTCAAAGTCCATTGACATCTGGTTTTGAAACTTTGCACGCTTGTTCACCATCATGCCCCCAACCTGTACACAGGAGGAGGTAACTCTATCAAGCATTTTGACAAAATTATGCCCCTTTTTTTCTTAGAATTTACATTAAAGTTTGCGTACCACCTCAAATATTTTCCAATTCAATATATGTAAATATCTCAGCACATCATGTATTGCATTGAAATCTAATCTAACAGTGATCCATGCATGTTTCGCCAAAACTTTTCAATCCATACACCAAAAAGCGGCGGAATAGTTGAGTGCGATGTCTCTGTGACAGCTCTTGTTATACCCCTTACAAATGAAATTTAAAGTGTATATTTAAGTCACCCTGTGAAAGATCGGTTGCATTTTTTTTTGGTGCAGAGCATAACTTGAAAACTACCACATGGAATTTAAATAAACTTCATTCAGTGATAGAACTTAATGAGAGGAAGTGCAGTGTACAGGAACCTTAACTCTATTATAGTTAACTACAGAATAATTGCCCTTTGTTTCTTTTAATAACTAAATTGTATGTTAATATTTTTTATATGATATGCTCATATAATTTTGAAGGCACCAAGGGGCCATTCCCTCAGAAAATTAAAAAGTGGTTTCTATAAGACGGTGACAGCTTGATGAAATTTTCATTTCTGAACTGTAAGTAAGAAACGAACCGAGAATCCTTGATGCAATTGGCCTTTTAGCTAAAATTTTTAGGTTTTGTGGTTTTTAGTTGATTAAAATGTCAATAAATGTTGTCCTCTTTTACCATAATAATGTTTTCCTTCAAGTAATTAATTCACTTAAATATACTTGTTAGGCTGATAAATTTACACTTGATTGTTCATTTTATTTTTTAATACATGTATGTATCAATTGAAGGAGTTATTTTAACTGTTAGTGGAAGGGGCGTAGATGTCTATTTAAAGGAAAACATAATACTTGAAATACCTCCAATGTATTGAATTTCAAGAGGAAACTTTAACAGTTGTGATCGATGAAAAAATTGTTTGGGCATGAAGAATTAATTATATACAGCATCTGCTAATTAACATTAAAGGCGAAATTGAAGCAGAAATATTTTATTCTACAATTTTTTACCCAAATGCTATTTCCTTCAGATCTCGGCAGAGTCGATGAAGATCACGGAGAAGATGAATCAGTATAAGAAACGCTACCACAATTTCTCTGTGAACATCATGATGGCAAGCAGGCAGTCACTGAGATTGTATTTCTCCGTGCGTACACTGCATGGTGTGATTAGGGAAAATGTCAGCAGGAGGTAGGTAGATGTTAAATACACTACCAACCACACATATTTTGCAAAAAAACACATTGCTGCTCTACGGGAAATTGTGTTGTTGCTGTCAATTGTGGGGACGTATTCGGCAGTAGCCAATGCAGTGGAATATGTTCATTAATGATTTACAGCTTCCTTTATTAACCTTAATTAAAACAGATTAAACAGATAACGTCGGCTGTAAGGAAAAACTGTGGTGCATTGCAAAAAACGCGTGGTTGGAATTGTAGCTGCAAGTGTCATGATTAAGGACATGTCTGAAGTCTGAGTTCAGACTCAAGTGGCCAAACTGCATAATTTTTTCTCCCACCTCAGATCAGTAGATCCATTAATTTAACCATGCTAGAAATTCTTATCTTGCCCACGGACGAAGATAAAATGCCCGTATGGAACTTCTTTTAATGGTCACCACATTGTAATTACCTCCCTTGTTGAAGACTGTCGTCTGTAGCGCATCATGGAAACCTTGTCTTGTGTCAATATTTAGAACGCTAGTTAATTATTTCTCACTTCAAATGTCACCAAAAAACAGTTTCCACGCACCTTTCAAGAAATAATGCTTCACTCTTCTTAGAACTATTTAAAGACCGATCAGACCATTTACATACTCTGAATCACTGCGCGAATATCCATGACAACCATGAATTATCGCATATCCATACGCAATTATTTTCACTAAGCACAAAAGAGTTCCAGCAAAAAAATACATTTTTACTTAATTTTGTTTAACTGAGGTGGGAGAAAAAGCATCTACCATAGCCGCTCGTGTAAGATAGGTTCATCCCGACCCTCGCGCAGGGTGTTTTGCGGAAACTTGGTAAACCTTTCCATCTGATTGAGTTTTTACAAGGAAAAAATGCTCTATTTTATTACTACATGTATTTGAAATTGTACCATTTCTTACATTTATTTTTGTAAATCCAGTGGAATAAAGATGATTCTTTGTAAATTAATAATAGTGCTTTTCTGAATCTAAGTCTAGACTTGGACTTGGGCCCTTGTCTAGTTTAGCATTTAAAAATGGCCATGTACCTATGTTTAAAATGATCATACAACTAATAAGTGGATCATGCAGATAAATTCCAAAAAATCTACAACAGACTTTCATTTTAATTAAATCTTTATGTTTGAATTGTACATATATGCATGTTGGTCTGGCTGCAACCCCTTGAAGGTTATTCAACAAAAATTTGGTTAAAATTTTCAGTTATTTTACATTCAAAAGTTTGTAGGGCTCTGACTTTGTTCCTTGGTGAAAAGCACTTTAGTATCAGTATTCATCAGTTATTTTATTTTGCAGGGACTCCTTCCGCCTTGGTCTGTCACACTACCAAGATTGGTTTGAGGAGTCAATGAACTACTGGCTACAGACATTTCGCACTGAGTGTGTGCAGCGCATGGAAAAGGCCCTTGAAATTGACAAAGATGTATGGGTTTTTTGTGTTTTTTTGTTGTGTTTTTTTGCAGGACCTATTTTTAGGTTGATTATGTCAAAAACATGTTGCGGTACTGTTGAAGCTTAGTGACTGTGGTGATGGCTGCTAGATGTTACATTTTTAACTCACCGTGAGTTAAAAATGTAACATCCAGCAGCCATCAGTCTCACCTGTGCACAAAGTGCTCAAGGGTTGGCTATTGTGATGATTGAGTGTCCATCATGTGTTTGTTGTCAAAATTTTCATTCAAACAACATATCCTACTAAACCAGGGGGCCAATTTCAACCAAAATGAACAGTAATGTTCCTTGTATGGTCCTTAGCAACCACTTTCTTAGTAACCAATGACTACCTCGACAATGGCTTGCTTTTCTATTAATCCTCACATTCCTTAGCAACCATGAACCCTTTAAGAAATCACATATGGCCTTGTCATTTCTTTATTTTATAAATCATATGATTAAGGAAATAAGTTTTTCATCAAATTATTTTGTAATATGTATTATGCTGTGACTTTTACTTAGCATCTTTACTCTATTAAATCATGTTTGCTTTGTCAGAGCATTAATGCCTTCACCAAGGTTTCCATGGAAACAATGTTAGTATGTTGACAATTTTTTTTACTTCTCTCATTGCTCACTCCTTTGCATTTACATTAACAGCTGTCACAGGACCATGTTCCTACAACTGAATAAACATCTAGGAGCAACAACGACCATCCTATATGCTGACGCATTCGCTTGACAAATACATAAAGTTGCCATAGAAATGGATTACTGTGAAAACATTTATATTTGTTGGCATGAAATTTCGTGGTTTGTCGAAATTTTACATTTTCGTGGGTACTTGAAATCGTGGTTTTCCATTTCTGCAAAAAAAATTCCTAAACTGCGATCGTCCTAAATCGTCTGCATTATCTCCACGTGCTGGGCACATGATTTCCCTCTTCTACGTCATACGGTTTATGACTCGCAATAGTGGTACAACATGCCAATTAGTGCATATACCCTATCAATTATCGATTTCATTGGAAATTAAGGTCATAAAAGAAGATGCACCCTAATCAGCGAAGCCATTGAATACCAATTAAGAATTTTGTAAACTGTGAAAACACCGAAGAGGTGCGTATATTTGAGTAAACAATCAATTTAATTGATTAAATATTTCTTTAAAGAAATAATGAATTGATTTAGTTTGTTATTTGTTAAAGGCAAATATAATATACTACCAAAACAATAATAGTAAGATATACAGTGAGTTCGGTATTTACACTATATACTGCACCTCTGTGAAGAATATACTATGTGCGTACATTACATAGTATACATAACAAGGCAATTGAAAAGGTGAGTAAAAGGACTATATTTCGTGGGATCTTAAATTCGTGGATCACCCCACCCACGAAAACCACGAACATTAATGTCCCACGAACATTAATGATTTCACAGTATATACAAACAAGCCCTGAAACGGAAATCATTATCAACAAATTGACATGACGTCAATATGCTTCGATTTGTGAAATTGTAGAAGCCTTTTACAAATATATGTTTAAGATCTTTCATTGAATATATTTTTTGTTTGTTTTTAAAGGCCTAGTTTAACGAATGTTTGAAATGACAATTCCCTGCTGTGCATCTCCTGCTATTTGCACTGGTGTCACAGTAAGGGCCAATTTCCTGTGTATTTGCTTATTGGGTCAGGGCCATTTAGGGTCCATTTCTATAATAAAAACTACAGCAGGATACTCAGATCAGAGATCTGATAATACTCACCAGGCAATTAGATTAAGATCAATACACAGAGGTTGTGTACTATATACACCGATTTGGGGTGGATGGGGGTGTCACTTAAAGAAGGCTTAAACTAGGCCTTTAACCAGCTTGCTAATTTCCATTTGTGACCTAAAGATGAGTGCCATGTCTTTGCAGAGATTTAAATGTGCCCCATCATACTTTCAGGTTGTTGTTGTGACGAGCCTGGTGAAATACTCGCATTCCTCTGTTGACGTCCTGTCATGTTTTGCTCAGGTTTGTTTCTCTATCATATCTTGAAAATTATGTCTTTCATATAAATCATTAGAAATTGCATATTTTTTGGTTGTGACATTAGCCTTTTTAGAACTCATTTGTCTGTCGACATCCTTTCTTGTTATGCTTAGGTTTAAATCTTTTATCTTGTAAATTATATCTGTTATTTAAGTGAGACTATTTTACACATGTATGGCACTTTAAGTGTGATCAATGCACTATGTTATACGCATACATGTATTTTATTGTAGACTGTGAATCTTAGACAGCATACCGGTACTAATATCTTCAATGTCCTGTCACATAACAATGGTGTATTATGGTTTGGAATTACATCGTATTTATAATCTTTCATCATGTTCATCACAAATCATGTTTTCAATTTGAAGGTGATTGGAGAATGGAGGAAGATAGATATCCGAGACCCGGACAGTGCCTTGATGGGGGTGATCAATGTCACCGATGTATGTACAAGTATTATCGATAGAACAATCAGTTTCTGACAATCAACCTTAATTGAAGTTATATACTTGTACAATAATTCATAATCCTTATTTACTATGCTTAAATTATGTGTATGTTATAAATATTATTTACCTTTAAGTTCATATTCAGAATTACTTTCTTAAATACACTACTATTTGCAGAGTTTTGCTTGCATCATAAGTAAAGCCTTTAACTGTTTGGTTATTCCACTATGATAGGCATAGCAATTCTCAAATGGTCTTGTTCATCTTCAGATTATCTGTGATGGAGCAAGACTTTATGCTCAGAAGATTCAGTCCATCTTGGAAAGGAACTGTTACTATGACAACAACCGAAATGCTGAATTTGATATCAATGACAGGGTAAGACATATGCTCCTCAGGAATCCACAATGAATCAAGTCTTGTCCATGCATGCAATGGAATATCTTAAGAAGTGTCAAACACCTTACTACATTAAAAATTTGCATTACATTGAATAATAAATTGCAAGCCTTGCACACTCAAATTCAACTATTTATTTTTTTGTTATAAATGTCACATTAGGACACTTGTTTAGCAATTTTAACAAGACAACATTTAGCTGTGAGGTTGAGTGAAGTCATGTGGTAAAGAGATACATGTAGGTGTATGATGAACATGGATGTAGTTGAAATCTGGTTGACTTGGACTAGTTATGACCCTTTCAGTTGTGTATAACCGTGAACAACATTGAGCATGTTAGGCTGTACCTATCGGAACTCTCTGAGCTGCTAGCCTGGGACACGGTGATCATGATGATTTCCACAAGCCACAACGATGACGCTGTTGGCAAGCAGGCACATGACACGCTTCAACGCCTAATTGACACAGCCAATGAGGAAATTTTGTCAAAATGTGCAGGCCTGCTACAACAAATTTGTGACAAGATGAAAGTGGTGATTGATCGATTCACGGAGCTCTTCACAAAAAAATCCCCGGAGAAGACTTCTGTATGTTTGTTTGTCGTTTTGAAAAATGGAATGGCATCAAATGCAATACATAGAATTACGTTTTTTTTTTTTACTGTATCTAGGTGAATTTTCCATAAAGGTTTGAGCATTTTTGCAATGGTGTATCTAACCGTGTTCTTGCAATTGTTTCCTTCTTATAATGGAAATGATTCTTTAAACATGGAAGCTTGATTTAATTAAAATGTAGTAGGGACTCTCTTTCCTCAAAGAAGAAACATGAAACTACCAGTATATATTAAATTTTTTCAAAATCTTCTTTTGATTAAAAAAATAATGTAGGTTTGGATTTCAATAACTTGCTTTTTTTAAATAAACTTGATAATTATCAAGGGTTTACACAATCCAGTTATTAGGTCATACAATATCTTCTTTACCTTACAGTCAGTGGACCCATTGCTGGGCTACATTGCAACCAATCTGCAGACGCTTGAGGACCAGCTTATGCCGAAAATGTTTCCATACATGATTGAGCAGCTATGGTCGGTCGTAATATCTACACTGTGTGCTCAGTTAAAACCTGGGGTGAGTGTTTGTCATGTATAAGCACTTGCTTGGTTTCATTGAAAGAAATATGAAGATGCTTTCAAACACCAGCTTATGCCAAAACTGTTTCCTAATATGATCAAGCAGTTCATAATCCTTACATGATCAAGCAGCTTATATAATGATCCATTGTTGTATTGTTATGGTGCGCTTAGATACATGCTGGGGTTGGTATAATTATGTCATAAATGAGGTTGTATAAAAATGTGTATTATATGTGTTTTTTTATATTCTGCAAAATTCTATATTCCCTGACAAAATCAGTTAAACTTTATATACTCACAGCTAGATATATCTGAGGGTTATATTGGGGTTACGCACATCCTACCTCATAAAACCTTTTGTTGTATGTAGCTCTAAAAGTATTTCTTCTATAGACATGATTCAACGGAATGTTGGTCAGCATGGGAAATTGTGCACCCTCAATTTGTGTGACATTTCACTTTGTCTAACACTTTGGAGTAACAGCCCCAGAACTTGTTATACATGTACCACAAAAAGTATTGCACCTACATATATGAAACTTCATAGGAATGTTGTTCAGCAAGGGAAATTGTGCACCTAGGATTTTCTTTGGCATTTCATTCACTCTCACAGATGAAATGGACTTTTCTAGTAACAAAATGGTCTGAAAATTCTTCAGGCTGACATACCAATGGCAGAATGTTGAATAGTTTTCTAATGCATATGTTGTTAATTCCAAACGTGGCCATTTACCATTTCTGTGTCGATGCAGTCAACGTTTAGGGGTATTCATCACTGCTGTGATAGCTTTAGTTGAATTTTACATTTATATTTTAAATATGTATCAAAAGGACTGGAAATAAATTTTCCTACATTGTTTTTTCAGAACCATCCAGAGTACTACCTGCAAATGAAGTCGGTATGTCATTACATGCATTAAAGTTCTTTTTGAATTTGTTTTCTAAATTCTGATTTCATTTTTCTGTAAAGTCAAATACATTCATAATGGGAATTTGTTAGAAGATTTTAAATTGAATCAACTAAGAGTTAATGAGCATTAGTTTAGTGATGCATGTTTAAATAAATAGATAGTTGTAAGATATGGCGAATCAAGTTTAAGTAAATACCTGTTAAAAGTTTGGTACTGGTATCAATTCTGAGGGGCCCTTGATGGCTTTTGAACCCCAGAAGAAAGAGCAGACATGTTTACCATTACACCACTTCAACCTTTAAAAGCGTGTGTTATATAATTTTTAGCTCCACTGGCCGAAGGCCATGGAGCTTATGTCGTCACAGATTGTCCGTCGTGAGTGCGTGCGTGCGTGCGTGCGTGCGTAAACTTTTACTTTAAACGACATCTCCTCTGAAACTGATAAGCGGATTTTGACAAAACTTCACAGGAATGTTCCTTTGGTGGTCCTTTACCAAAATTGCTCAAATGGTTCCGGTCCATTGCACAATATGGCCGCCAGAGCTAAAAATAGCAAAATCTTTAAACGACATCTCCTCTGAAACGGTTCGGCAGATTTTGATAAAACTTGACAGTAATGTTCCTTGGGTGGTCCTTTATTAAAATTGCTCAAATGGTTCTGGTCCATTGCACAATATGGCCGCCACAGCTAAAAATAGCAAAATCTTTAAACGACATCTCCTCTGAAACGGATAGGCAGATTTTGATGAAACTTGACAGAATTGTTCCTTGGGTGGTCCTTAACCAAAATTGCTCAAATGGTTCCGGTCTGCTGCACAACATGGCTGCCAGGGCAAAAAAATAGAAAAACCTTTAAAGAACATCTTCTCAGAAACCGATGATCAGATTTTGATGAAACTTAAAAGAATTGTTCCTTGGATGGTCCTTTATCAAATTTGCTTCAATGGTTTCGGTCCACTGCACAAGATGGCCCCCAGAGGTAAAAATAGAAAAACCTTTAAACGACTTCTCCTCAGAAACCGATGATCGTATTGCAATGAAACTTGACAGTAATGTTCCTTGGGTGGTCCTTTATTAAAATTGCTCAAATGGTTCTGGTCCATTGCACAATATGGCCGCCACAGCTAAAAATAGCAAAATCTTTAAACGACATCTCCTCTGAAACGGATAGGCAGATTTTGATGAAACTTGACAGAATTGTTCCTTGGGTGGTCCTTAACCAAAATTGCTCAAATGGTTCCGGTCCGCTGCACAACATGGCTGCCAGGGCAAAAAAATAGAAAAACCTTTAAAGAACATCTTCTCAGAAACCGATGATCAGATTTTGATGAAACTTGACAGAAATGTTCCTTGGGTGGTCATTAACCAAAATTTGTTAAATGGTTCCAGTCCACTGCACACCATGGCTGCCAGAGCTAAAAAATAAAAAAAACTTTATACGACTTGTCGTCGAAACCGATGACCTTTTTTCGATAAAACTTGACAGAAATGTTTGTTTGGTGCTCCTTTACTCAAATTGCCCAAATCATTTCGGTCCACTGCACAACATGGCAGCCAGAGCTATTAAAGTAAAAAATTTTTTTAAATAACTTCTCCTCAAAAATTGATGATTGTATTTCTATGAAACTTGACGAAAATGTTCGTTAGGTGGTCTTTGCTTGAACCTTTTGGCCAGTGGAGCACAGGCACTGATGTGCCTCTTGTTTATTATGTTAAGGTAGTGAAGTGCAAATGCATATGCCTCTCACCCAAGAGGGCAGAGAATGGATCCCAACCCATGGCCACTTTTCTCATGTTCTCTCAAAATGGACACCTGGGGCTATATTCAATATCATAATTATCCTTGTCCTTAGGCACACCTCGGAGCTTCCATTTAGTTCATTGGCTATTTATTTAAATTCACTGTCCAATCAAAACACTTGAATTCTAATCTTGAGATTAAGTTAAATCTAAGGTGGTTATTGAACACAGCCCCAGTAATATAAAGTGTCTAGTTATCATTGGAACAGACCTTATTATGTTTTATAACCTTTAAATGAAGCTTAACCTGTAACCTTTTCCATTTCCAGCACCTGCGGTGTTTGATGTCATTTTTTGGGCGCAGTGGTCTGGATGATCGTCAGTTGGCAAATCCCGAGTGTGAGGCTCTACGAGACATGCTCGATATCAACGCCAAGCACACGGACAAACTCATGCTTGAGTACTTCGAGAATCTGGCTTCTGATGTGGTAGGTTGTACTTGGTAATTGAAAGGAGATCTTCTGATAAAGATTTTTTTATTTGTTCCTTTACACGAAAGGTGTGATTAGATCTAATCTTTTCAATGCTTTTAATGCTTGAACTATTCTGTTCCTCAGAAAATAGGAAACTTAAGATTATATCTTTATATTGCTCAATTTTAGTTTTTGTAATGTAAAATATTATTTGAGCCTTTATCACCCCTTTTTAAAATTTTGGGGTTACAATATAGAATCTTAGTTGATTTTAGCAATAAATTAAAAAGAATCATGTTTTCTTTTTTTTGCTATATATTTGTGTGTGTTTTAAAAAACAACAACTTAAAGTTGAGAAAATAAAAACAATTAATATGTTTTGATGTTAATACAGATTTTAAATACCGGTAATTGAAGTTACGCCTAAAATCCTTGCTTGAATCGTCCCCCAGGTTACACCGACAGAAAGCTACGGGCATCTGGCATACAAAGCATCGTACCTTGAGGAGACGAGAGGGAACATTACTACCATTGTCACAGGTAAATGAAGTAACTCAATGGGCTGATTGTTCAGAGTTTTAATCAAGTTGACAACATTGTTAACATCATCGTTGCTAAATTTCAAATTGTTACTGCTATGGAAGTTTGAAAAATACAATTGTGATCTGCTGTATTAAACTAACAAAATTTGAGATAACTGTTTCAGCTGTACTTGTTTCTATTTAGATATGTGAGCACATCTTTTAATATTTCACATTCAAAAGTTAACAACGATGTCATTAATCACATTGTTAACCTGACAAAGTTATAAACAATCGGCCCAATTTACTTTTTATGGTTACAAACTTTATACAGAATAAACGTTGAAGCTAACAGTTTATAAGATTTTCTTTTGATAAGTAAATTAGTCATAAATATGAGGGATGTTCAGGAAGTTTGCGGAATTTAACCATAAAATGAGCAAATTAGTTGAAAATGTTGGTTAACTGGTACATTTCATCATGCAAACCACATTGATAATAGAGAAATGATGAATTTAACAATTTGACAAAACATGTGGAATTGACTCGGGTTAAAATTATCTCAACATTTTTGAAACTGTGGTAATTTCTTCTGTATGATGTAACCGTAATTAAATAGTGTAATTTGGCGCTAAAATATGTGACGCAAATGTCACATCTTCATATCAATTCATTAAATTCAAAGACGTTGTTTGAAGCAGCAAGAAGATCTGTTGCGAAATCATTGTTGTTTGGTCGCCAACTGGCCACATTGTATTACTTAGCATGGGAAATTTGTTCTTGGAACTAAAAATATTTTCAGGAGAGAATGTATAGTATTAATTGAGACATTTGAAGTTGTGGGAAGCTATTTGTTTACAAGTGGGTTGAATTTATTAGGAATGACGGAACATCCATTAAAGATGACAAGAGACCAGAGTGGTCAGCCATCCGCCATTGTCGATAGAAACATGGATCAAAGCAAAAAAAAAAAGCAATGCTTCTGAAACCAAAAGTTTCATAGTATATGTGATAAAGTCTTCACATTTTCAGAGAAGGATGTAAAGACATGACACACACATTATATATTTTAATGCAAAATCAGCCTGCGGAATTTTTCTGAAATGTTGAGATAGTTCTGACCAGAATCAAGTACACACATTTGCATTGTCATGGAGACACTCACTTTATATGCATTTGATAAAACACTGCAATTTTATATAATTAATGTATAGCTTGTGTTGGACTTCATTTATATAAACATTTTAAACAAGACTTGTTCGCTCTATGTTAACATTTTTCAACTTTGATTATCTATGCCAGACTTAAGAGGTGGTTATATCTACCAGGTCCAACTCATGACCATTATAAATTTTCATGTAGTGATGTTTTTTTTTCATAAATGCAAATTAAACACATGCTTCAATAGATAGAAGTATATTGCATCTCCTCACTGGATGGGACACTGATTGAGGATACAGTGACTGTGAAGTTCTATGTAGAGGTCAGCCCATGCCGCAGAGATGGTTTTGATTATTTTCGCCTCCAGTGTCTTATGCCACTAAATAGTTTGTACATCAATAGTATTATATGGCAGGGAGTTGCCAGGCCAGGATACAGTGGCCCCTAATGTAGTGGTAAACGTGCACCACAAGAAACTGTTGTATTCTCACATACCCCCACAGGACATATGCCACTAAATATTTTGTTCATCCACAGTGTTACGTGGCAGTGAGTTGCCGGGTCTGGACACCAGCGGATACAGTGACCCCTATGTTGAGGTCAGCCTTCAGCCCCAGAGCCTGTTTGGATTTTCCCGCTCCCAGAAAACACACATTATCAAGCAGAACCTCAACCCCGTCTTTAATGTCACCTTCCAGTTGTAAGTGGTCTAAAGATAGTTTAATCCCAGTTTTATAAAGAAAACAATGAAATGTTGATTCATGATTATTTTATCCCCTGTGATGTAACAAAGATGCAAAACCAGTAAGGACATATGTGTATAAACTGTTTCATCTTGAGAGGTTACTAAAACTGAAAATGAAATAGCAATGACAGAAACATGAAAAGTTTGAATATATATTATAACACTTGACTCTTAAAGCTATTTACTTAAAACATCAAAAACGTGGTTGACTTATGTGGGTGATTACTTTAATATTTCAATTCCCCTTGTCTATTATATAGTGAAAAATTGACTTCAATTATACATGAACTACAAGGTGTTCTGATGCTAGTGGGTTTGATAAATTGATGTGCATGCCATCATACATCCATACAGCATGAACTCACACAAAACAACAATCATAAACTGAGTAGGCTTATTATGAAGTCACTAGTAAGAAATGAAAATGAAAGAATAAAGATACTGCAAATGTACTTGAATAACTTAGCCGTAGGGTATGAGTTTTTATTCCTGTTTTTCCCCAGTCCCAATATACCGAGGGAGGCATTGAAGCAGTCGGGCAGTTGTATCCTGTTGTCTGTGTTTGACCACGACCATATCGGGCGGGACGATTTTGCGGGTGAGGTGGTCATTCCACTGACCTTTTTGAAGAAGGTTGGGATGGCTGAAAGGTCAATGGACCGGATGCCTGCTATCATAATGCCCCTCAAGCGACCAAAAAAGCCAAACAATGGGCCTTATAAGGTATGACTTCAGTTATGTTCACTAGTAACTGAACTTTTCACAAGCCAAACGAAACCACTATGCAGTAATAACATTTTGTTGACGTTTCTTAAAAGTATACAATATTATCTATTATGTTTTGATTGAAAATCAGAAAAATATAATACAACATTTAAACAGATCTCAATGGACAGCTTTTGGATATGGTAACTAATTTTTTTTTTGCGTAATTTGAAACATTGTTTGAATGTTGCCTTATGATTCTATTGGAATGGAGTAGTGGTATTACAGGAATTGCTGCTACGTATGGTGAACTATTTCAAAGGGTTGAAAGCCATTTGAAGTACATTTTGAAATTTCAGATCCTAAGTTTGCGGGAATGGGATAAGGTAGCAAAGAAGTTTATTGTGGAGCGAAATCGGTTTATCCATCGTCAGCCTGTACGGACAGACAAACCACCGGATGGCGGGGGATTTTTCTCCAGTTTCTTTTCCACATTTACAAACTGAGGAGATTTCAGGAATATGGAGCAATGCATTCTTGTATAATATCCGACTGAGGCATAAGAATAAAAATGAAATAATTGCATTGTAAAAACTTCAAATGTGCAATCTAACTATTAAATCGTGTGTTTGTAGTATAGATGGGAGTAAATGAGTTAGTTGTGCTAGTCATGACAATATTACCTTTGTGTATGCTGATAGGTCTTTTTTCATAAACAATTTATATGTTCAATAATCTTTAAAAAATGGAAAGAAATTTGAATATCACATTTGGGGATTTTGTCTGCCATAAATAATTGAGAAGAGGGAGGGGGGGGGGGGGGGGGCAGGGGGAATTTTATTTTGTCCCGGGGGGGGGGGGGTAAGTTTGTGGTCCTATTTATTGATATCCTGGTAGTAGTTTGATTTTATTCATTAATGTAATAATGTTTGTGGCAACATATCTTTGTTATTGTCTTGGGCATCTGTGACTGATATCAGTCATAAATTGTTTTGTGATATATGGATGATAATGAGGAATATTTATTGATGTTTTAATATAATACCTGATTGATTTAATTAACTGGTCTGGGTTTTTTTAAGAACAAAAATGAATTATTGTCATAGACCTGTGACGGCGGCATGCAAAAACATGAATCTTGGCTGTAAAGAAAAAATAGTTAAAGACTAGGTGTATAAATCTGGCTGTAATAGTTATTGAGTTATTTCCCTTGTTGGACTCGAAAAAACAGATGAGCATTGGCGTTCCCTCTGTGGCACTCATTTGAATTGCTATCATATGAAATATTTGTGTGACGTTTGTGAAGTTGTCATGATACTGACTCTCACTGGTCAGTTATCTGTGTGGGTTCAGCTCAGTTGGTAGAGTGCCTGACTAGCAAGTAAGCTGTCCCGGGTTTGATCCCCGGATTGGCAGCATACTTTTTCAGAGCCTGTGACAAAGTTAGCATTACTATTGTCTGTTGTATGAAATACGTGTATATTTGCATCAAGCTCACAATATTACTGTATATTTTCACAAGAAAATATGACCCTTGCTAAACAATATGTTTGAATCTTGTCTTAAATGTTTAAATGTTTACAAAACTAGATTATTATTGGTGCTGACTTTCCTATACAACGAATGTGTTGGCAATTTAATGTAAACAAATATTGATCGGGAAATAGTTTTTGAATCATATTAAATTAATCGTTATCTAAAATAAATGATTTGTTGAGCTACTGCTATTTGATTTACAATTATTTTTGTTGTAGACACATTTCAAAGTTTGACCATACATTGTTTGGTCAGTATTGATGTTTGTAAGCCATATGATATGGGACCAAATACTGACACAAACGACAATATCCAACAAAACTGGTCACCAATAGCTTTCAGTTACCATACACTTTTCTGGCATAGGAAAAACCTGTTTGTGGGTTGCTTCTTGTCTTAATCACATTTAGTTTTTCAAAAGAAGGGCATAGTGTTGTACATGTACCTTGTATGTCAATATAACGTTAATTTATTGTGCTTATCAAAAGTCTAATAATCTATCCGGAGCAGTGCTCCTTTTTTAACTACTACATGTACGAGTACATGTAGCTTTTGGTAATTTTTTAACAAAATAGTTTTTTGTTAGTATTTGGTCCAAAAATAACTTTCAAACATGTTTTCTGGCCATACAATGATTTAAATTCCTACATGTATGTTTTGAATGTGTTTGTGTCTAGCTTATTTCACAAGTTTCGAATTCAGAGAAAATTTTAGTCACTCGTAATGTATTCATAAAAAAGATAATTCATCTTTTAATTTTTCATAAAACGTATTTTGTTTGATTCCAAATACTTGTTATTTAATGATCAATCAGATTTGAATGTAGTTGATTAAGTCATATAATGTCCATTTTGGAAGAGTAATGTATTTGAGGTAAGGTATGTGAGTTCATATATATTGCCTAATAGGTTGTTTTTTTCTTGCCTGGGTGTCCTTGTTGTATGCATGCAATCACTTTAACTTCAAAATTGCTAAAGATATTCAATTAAAACTTGATACTCATGTTGCTGGAGAAAAAAGGCATATGTTTAACAAGGCTCATAATTTTGACTTTAGTATTTGCCAGGTTATGCTCCTTTTTTGAATGAAGAACAAAACAGATGAGCTTTGAAAATAATTGTTAACTCATCCTGACATAAAATCATAAGATGCCTTTAAAAAGATGTGCCTACAAATGCAGAGAGATTGTCTCACTGCTAACCCACAGTGCTTTGATTTATGACCTAATGTATGTGTGCTGGGACCAATATCAAATCCTACTCCCAGATCTGTGCGTGCCTTTAAACTTTGTGCCTTTAATGTTTCATTTTGAACTATGTGTATCATAAGTGCAATATTTTGTTAAGATATCTTGAATATTTTATTGTTTTGTTTGGCCATGTTGTTTTGATTGGCCTTGCTATGAAGATATAGAGGATGAATGTTTGTTTCGGTATAAGATCATAATATATTTCACCAAGTAGCACCACTTGTGGTTTCACAACAATGAAAAATATCAAAATGTTATTTCACTGGTTGAAACCGTGAAATGCCATTTTTTTCATTTCATTGATAAATCTCTTTTAAATCACCAGAAAGCATAAAACAAATTTTGAATATTTCATTGGTTTGTACACCTTTGTTCATAAAGATATTTTGAATATTTTATTGTTTTGTTCAGTAATAAAGCTCTGATTTCAATATTGATATTGTTTACATTGTAACTCCGTTTACAGTGAAACCTTACTGGTTATTTTATGGTTGTATAAGTATCTGCCAATGGATATTCCACTGGTAAGAGTTTATTACCTGTCCGTCAACGTTTCTAAATAATGATCTAATGCACTGTTAATATTTTAAACTATTTATTTTGAACAATAAAAATCAGGGTTCAAGTGGAAACATATTGCGATAAACATTTAGATAATTGAAATATGTTTATCTGAATAGAACACATCACATTTAATCAACTATTTTAAGATCTTGTGTTTTCGTTCTAGAATTAACAGCATTGTCTTTGTCCTCGACTCAGTAATCATGTGAAGACGGATATTAAACACTTGCTAGGCTTCTTCAACGGAATCACACATCACCTCGAAAAAACAACCTCGCGCAGTGACACCTATGAAGGATTGTTATGTGTTGAGCAGTGTTCATTGTGTTAAACGTTGGCCTGAGGCCGTCTTTATATCAATTGCACATCATGAAAGGATGCTTGGGTTACATTTTGACACTGTGTAGCTGGGTACTGCGGCTGTTTTACTCAGTGAGGCGATTGTGGTCGCCGGAAGCGTTGGCTTGTGACATCCTCCCGAAGCTCCACAGCCGCGAATCCACTCTAGCTAAGCATTTGGTGCGCCGGCGCGGGCTGCTGAACCGTCCATTCCGGCCACCGTTTCTACTGCGCGGTCCTTTTGTTCAGACCCTGCTAGGGCTGTTCTGTCCGCCACTGGGAGACCTCAATTTTGAGCGGGAATACTTGCACGTGGACAAGGGAATCGTGGCGCTGGACTGGTACACAGAGCCGGACTCCAAACTCCGCCGCAACAGCCCGATTCTGCTAGTGTTTCCACGTTTAACGGGTGACGCTTTAAGCGTTGGCGGTCTATGCCGCCTGGCAAACAAACGAGGGTTTAGACCAGTTGTGTTCAATAGGAGAGGACATGGAATGAGCTTTTTGACAACTCCGAAACTAACCAGCACGGGAGACCCGAACGACGCGCGGGAGGTCATCGGGTACATATTTGAGAAGTACCCCTATGTGCCGCTGGTTGGGGTCGGTGTGGGGGCGGGCTGCGCAACGCTATTCTCTTACCTTGGTGAGAGTGGGTCCTCATCGCAGCTCAAGGCCGCCGTCTGCATATCGCCGTCTTACGATAATACCATCAAACTATGCGAACAGATTCCTAAATTTTATGAACTAATCGTTTTAGTGCAATTAAAAGCAATGCTTATCGTCTATTGGAAGGTTTTGCATAAAGTTATAGACCTTAAAGCAGTAATATTAAAATGTTGGACGCTCAAGGAGTTTGATTTTCACGTGTATTGCAAAATGTATGGCATCGCAACGTTTGACACGTTTTGGCAACGTAACGACCCGATGCGTGACGTTGACGACATCGCAGTACCCGTGCTGTGTGTAAACAGCGTGGATGATCCGGTCTCAGTTCACGAGAACATCCCGTTGGACGTCTTCCGGTACTACCCGAATCTGCTACTCGTGACGCTGGCGGCAGGCGGCCACTGCTCCTTCCATGAGAATGTGACCGGAGACTCCTGGGCTAACGGGACTGCCCTAACCTTCATAGAAGGCGTTCTTGAGTTTATATCGAACTCGAGATACTGGTACAAATGACGACCTTCACGCTAGGACAGTGGCCTAGAAGTTATCGTTGTCGAGTGCTCTGCTATAGAATGATTTTCAACTATGTATGCGTCGCATGCGGATTATCAGTACTTACATTTTAAATTAAATGCATTATGTAGATTAATCCATTGATGTGCAATGTAGATAAATCCATTGATGTGCATGTTATATGCATGTGATCCATAGATGGCAGTATTAGTCACAGTTGGTGAATTTGTTTGTTTTTAATAAAATAACAGCAGATACCTACATTTATAAAGTAATCTACCACAGGTGTACAATAAGGCGGGTATGCGGAACACGTTACATCTCATTTGTACGTGTATATTTACATGGCGGGTATGCGGACCACGTCACATCTCATTTGTACGTGTATATTTACATGGCGGGTATGCGGACCACGTTACATCTCATTTGTACGTGTATATTTACATGGCGGGTATGCGGACCACGTTACATCTCATTTGTACGTGTATATTTACATGGCGGGTATGCGGACCACGTTACATCACATGTGTACGTGTATATTTACATGGCGGGTATGCGGACCACGTTACATCTCATTTGTACGTGTATATTTACATGGCGGGTATGCGGACCACGTTACATCACATTTGTACGTGTATATTTACATGGCGGGTATGCGGACCACGTTACATCTCATTTGTACGTGTATATTTACATGGCGGGTATGCGGACCACGTCACATCTCATTTGTACGTGTATATTTACATGGCGGGTATGCGGACCACGTCACATCTCATTTGTACGTGTATATTTACATGGCGGGTATGCGGACCACGTCACATCTCATTTGTACGTGTATATTTACATGGCGGGTATGCGGACCACGTCACATCTCATTTGTACGTGTATATTTACATGGCGGGTATGCGGACCACGTCACATCTCATTTGTACGTGTATATTTACATGGCGGGTATGCGGACCACGTCACATCTCATTTGTACGTGTATATTTACATGGCGGGTATGCGGAACACGTCACATCTCATTTGTACGTGTATATTTACATGGCGGGTATGCGGACCACGTCACATCTCATTTGTACGTGTATATTTACATGGCGGGTATGCGGACCACGTCACATCTCATTTGTACGTGTATATTTACATGGCGGGTATGCGGACCACGTCACATCTCATTTGTACGTGTATATTTACATGGCGGGTATGCGGACCACGTCACATCTCATTTGTACGTGTATATTTACATGGCGGGTATGCACTATATCGTAATTGTAAATACTTCATTTAGCTCATTTTACTCTGAATGAAACTAACTCAGATGTATGTATTATACCAATAGCGATCTATTTTAGAGTACAAAACTTGGAGCATACGTCACTTTCCCGTGACAGCTCTCAATTAAATTAAAAGCTGAATTTTAGACACGTATGTTTAGCTGCAGGAAAAAAGCTAATAGGAATAAGAAACACACGTAATAATTACTTCTCTAAAGCACATATTTGATTTGATCCAGTTTCTTTTTTGTCAAACATCGAGAGAAACGTGATGAAATCCCAATAACGTCGAGATGTAACGTTTACTGGACGCGTATCTCTCGTTTGATCTGTGGGTTGTCTCATTGTCCGGCTAGCGCAGTGGTGAGCACTCGCTTCTCACCTAGGCGAGATCCGTGTTCGATTCCCAGCCTGGGCGCATGTGAGTTTGGATTAGTGGTCACCAAGCCTAACATGAGGTTTTTCTCCGGGTACTCCGCCCCTCCCCCTTCACCTACAAAACAGAACCACATTCTAGCCAATGACAGTGGTTGATGTAATGTTGTTATAACGTGTTGCACATTCTTTGTAAAACATTAACTTAAACTAAACTTACATACAAAACAGATAGACAAGTGACTCATGTTATTCACTCAACTGCAGACAAATACAAATTGTCCATATCCGTTAATAAGCTTCATTCATATCTATATAGAAATTTAGCTATCGTCATTTTGTTCAATAACATTTAGGTAGCTGTCACGGGACCATTCAATTTAATTAATATACAAGGTTCAAATTGAAATGGCCGGCTTAAAATCATTGTATTCATGTCCTATTTAAAGAGTGCTGTTAAACAAACTGAGCATTGGACATGAATAATTTAAGTTATGTGAAATAAACGTTATATTTACATACAATTTAGGTCAGACTTCATCCTACTTGTTGAATGGCAGTATATTATTTGACACACATGAATGGCTTATCAGGAATTCAATCATATCATGAATCTGACGAGTGGATTTGATTTAACCAAATGTTATATATGACGAGTTGATATCATATAACCAAATGATATAAATGACGAATGGATATCATTTAACCATATTATGTATATGACGAGTGGATATCATTTAACCAAATCTGGCATGTTTATGACGAGTGGACATCATTTAACCAGATTATATGAACGACGATTGGATTTCATTGAACCAAATTATTTAAATGGCGAGTGGATATCATTTAACCATATCATATAAATGAATACTGGTTATCATTTAATCAAATTATATAAATGACGAGTGGATATCATTTAACCAAACTATATAAATGACGAGTGGATATCATTTAACCAAATCTTGTAAATGACGACTGGATATCATTTAACCAAATTATATAAATGACGAGTGGATATCATTTGACCAAATCATGTAAATGACGAGTGGATATCATTTAACCAAATCTTGTAAATGACGAGTGGATATCATTTAACCAACTTATATAAATGACGAATGGATATCATTTAACCAAATCATGTAAATGACGAGTGGATATCAATTAACCAAATTACATAAATGACGAGTTGATATCATTTAACCAAATCTTGTAAATGACGAGTGAATATCATTTAACCAACTTATATAAATGACGAGTGGATAAAATTTAACCAAATCATTTAAATGACGAGTGGATATCAATTTACAAAATCATGTCAATGAACCCTTGATATCATTTAACCTTGGCTTTAACTTAAAAACCGCTAGAGACATTCAAATGAAAAATTATGCACATGTTGCCAGTGAAAATAGGCACACTTGTGACATGTAATTCCCCAGACTTTCAACTTTAATAATTTTTCTGCGAAGAAAAATCACACAAAACAGACGTGCATTGTCGTACGCTGATCAACACTCCTGTTTAAATTAAATGTTAATTCATCCCGACATTGCCAAATTAATTATCATTTAAGAAATGTGCATAATAATGCAACTGCAGTTTGGTAATTTTTATCTATACACGGAAACCATTTAAATGAGTAATTGACATTAATGTTATCGTACGTTTATATATATTGAGGACGAAATGGACTTGAGACTGTCCTCAAATAAGGAATTGCGCACTTAAGGCTGTTCATCATGCATCGAATAATATAATAGCACTTTGTACGAAGATGATATTCGTAACATATTCGCAGCAACCTTCAGACCCGCTCTTCCGACTTCAAACACTGCAAAAAATCGGAGTCCTTACTCCGATCTATTTAAATAGAATATTTCATCATTAAAGCTCTACTCTCACAGATGACCGTTTTGACACTTTAAAAAAATTTGTCTTGGAATGAGCCACATTTTCAGTAAATGTCTGAAAATGGTGATAAAAGATTGCTCATGGAAGCTATCAGAACTCAGTTTTTAATACAAACGACCGAAAATTCATGTTTTATGGCTAATGGAGTTATTAACTCTTTAAAAATGTTAGGCAGTTTTCAAGTTCTATTGTATGTGATCACATATGACTGATTTGAAAACATTGATGCCAACATCAGCTTATTCGGAGACAAAAAAATGAAAAAGTTGTCAAATCTATCAATCCGCTGTGAGAGTGCAGCTTTAAGCAATTAAAATCCCGACAAATACATAAAAACTTAAAATAGTTCGCTTTATAGGACACGTCACAGAGTCCTTATAGTCCGATAACTTAACCCGTAAAGTTCTGATTGCTTAAGAGGAATATGCTATCGATTTTAAATGTTGTACCCAGTTTGTTGGTGGTAACCAGAAGAAAACAGATATCATGCTAGTATATAACCTATTCACAACCCAATAAGGAATCACATCGCAGGATCGCGCTATTACCCATTCAGAGGTCATAGTTCAAAGGTTTCATTTAAGTTCATGTTTAGTGGCGTGATTTTGAGTATCGTGTTTTTAACAATAAAGAATACATAAATACGCTTGGTATTTCAAGCATAGTCACGTCCATAAAGTGGTTTAATTCAACTTAGGAAATAATAGTGTTGAAAACGGTTTAAGAACAACGGATCTTTTTTATAGGTAAGTGCTATAGTTATTTCTTGTAGTACTAATCTGGTTGTCTTAATGTCATGATAACTACAGATGATATATGTTAATATATTTAAAGTAATGGGAACTGTTAAGTAACATTCAGAAATGTGAAATAATCTGAAAAAAATGAATGTTAGCGCACGTGTTAGAGAATAAATTTTACCGGGAGAGGGCGGTAACTGATGTTGGATTAACTCGTGGCCCAATCCCTTTGCATGCTTGATTTTATAATGTCGGTCTTAATATTGTGTTGAAATTTGTATTGATATTGTAATTGTGAAATGTGTTCTCATGCAATAAAATATTATTAAATTAAATACATTTTACAAAACACATAATTCACAACTGGGCGTATTAAATATCTTATTTAATACGACTTGAAGAACTGGTGTATGTTTTTATTATCGTAACATCACTAAATAACTATATATATTTATGATGATTTGTGAATTGTTTGGTCTGGTTAATACACGTGCGTATATATACACGTGCGTATATATGCGCTGTTTAAGAGGTGAACACATTTGTGATGATAAATATGTTTAAGGTTTAATAGATATTATTGATCGGTGAGGATCGTGCTAGTTTACATGTATACACATGTACATTGGCTAAACAATTACTTGTCGGGCTTATATAAATATTTATTGAAATAATCCGCGACTGACCTCACAGGTTTTAAAGCGATTAAAAGGCTGCAAACAGCATTCGAAAAAGTTTATGCTTATGCTTCCAATGACCAATATTACCACAGTGTAACAATACAGGATATAAAACAGAACAGAACTTTATTTGAGTTCTAGGGTACCAAAATATAATTTAAAAGGTCATGACCCTTGAATATTGACAAGAAAAATACATTCTCATGTTTACATTAAATGAAATATTTAGTATTTCAGCATACAGTACGGACTATTGTAATGGAAAATTGCACGTGGATGCATTTGATTATTACTATGAAAAACAGTCAAAATACATGTACACTAGACATTGTTAAGCCAATAGTAATTACGATTTTAAAAGACATTCATCACTTCTTTCGACACCATATATAGTTTTAAAAAAACCGCACACATTCATAACAAAATTAAGTTACATAACTGTTTTCTTATTTCAAAAGCTCTAAATACAAACAGAGCAAATGTTTGAACTTTATTTAATAGTTCTTGGCACTGGGATAAATAACAATCCTTCTCCCTGGTTGACATAAAAAGCTTATTTAATGATTTATACAACTATAGGTCTGCCGATTTCATAAATACTGCATGGACTTGCCCTTATACATGTGTTTTGTTGTTGGCAGAACCACAAAAACAGGGAGGTACATAAACAAATGTCCAAATGTTAAATAAGGTTTTCTTAACGCATAACTACTGTTTCATTTAACTATTATCTTTTGCTTTGGCTCCCAGACTCTAAGACATGACTGACGCAGTGCGAGTGGAAGCGCCGGGTGTGAAGTATGGGGCGGATTATATTGAGGCGGACTACACGTACCAGAACACCTCCGTGCACAGGGACGCTAAGGGAACATATGTGGCCACGCCCACACATACCAAATACACATTCAGAACACAGAAAAAGGTAATTGTTTTTATCATGTCTCATCATCTTACACGTAGACTTGATAAAATCTGAAGAGGTTTCCATAGCGATACATATATCTTTCCAGAAATCGCAAAACATTTTCGAGAGCCCTGACAGTTTAAGATAAATATTAATGATGATGACCATGGACTCGTGATACTTTATGTCTATTGGTATGTGGAAGTGTTCATGACAGTTGTATAGCAAAAGGCTCTCTCGATGTGTTCATCTAACATTTATCGCCCGCGTTCCAGGTTCCCCGCCTTGGGTTGATGTTAGTAGGGCTGGGTGGAAATAACGGAAGCACAGTGACGGCCACCATCCTCGCTAACCGTCACAAACTCTCATGGAACACCAAGGAGGGAACCCACAACTCCAACTGGCTAGGTGAGGGTTTTTTGTCTAGACTCGGTACTCACTTTGTTGAAGCTGCACTCCCTTTCTGACTTTTTTCATTGACCGTTTATACAACTTTTTTTTATTTTTTGTCTTAGAATCAGTCATTTTTGCGTTAATGTTTGGAAACAAGTGATATAAGACTGCCTTTAAAAGATCAGATCGCAGGTTCCATTTTCCTGTTTTTATGCCAAAGAAACCCTCATGTATCTGAATGCGTAAGTAACGTTTTCAGCCATAAAACATTAAGTTGTGTTATGTATAAATGAAAACTGCGATATTTAAAAAGAGTTATACAAAAATTGGCTCATTCCAAGACAAAAAAAAACTTGTTAAAACGGTTTATCTGTGCGAATGCAGCTTTAAGAAACCATCTTTAAGTTTCACTTGAACTTTGTCTATGCAGTATTGATGCTTTGTATTGAAATAATGCACACAGTGAACCAAACTACAGTCGAACCCCGTTGGCTTTCCAGGGACCGGCGAAAATACATTGAGCCTCGGAAATTCGAACCAAGCGTGAATGCTCACCTTTATTATAAAGAAATCGGTCCTTTACATCCAGTTCGAGCCAACAAGGAATTCGAGCCAAGCGAGTTCGAGCCATCGCGGTTCGACTGTAGTTACAGAACGACTTGCCATATTTTTGTTCAAAGCGACCCTTTAAATAACAATACATGCACTCTTACAACCCTGTTTTAGTAGAACAAACTTTCTGGTCATTTACGTTTAGTAAGCTGTTGACTATCTTATGTGTATATTTGTATTATACCTGTTCAATACACAATTGTAATAGCAATGAAAATGGACAGCTTAACGATAAAGATAAGCTTTTATTACAAGAGCTGTGCCGTGGACATGGATAATTTAAGTAATGAGGTGGCAGCTTTTCAATATAAATATAGTCACATGGGCTTTTAATGATCCCGATCAAAATATACAGCGTATAATGAGGTAACTTTGCGTAACAACCTAATGAACATATTTGGAATGTATGGTTAAATTATTTACAACTAATAATTAAGGGAGCTCACATATCTGAGGCCATTGAACGCTCGTCCGTTTTTCTTAGTCGATCAAGAAGTAAAGTTGTAACTGTCAAACTAAAACCATGTGAACACTTTATGTAAATATTGAAATAAAATGTTAATAGAATACGCTAAAATGAAATGCCCCATATAAGACTTAAGATATCCACACATTTTAGAGAAGGTACCTCCCCTCGTAATACCATTTTGGAACATTTAAACCCGATTTTTGTGGAGGAAAACGTTGCGCTCCACTCTCACGCAACCGGGAGCCTCTCCGGTGAATACTAGTATACATTGAACGGTCGGTGTATTATGATAGATATTTAAGCGTTTTGTTATTTAATTCATTTCTTATTTAAAGGTTCGATCACTCAGGCGAGCACCGTATGTCTCGGTAACGGACCGGAAGGAGAGGTGTACGTGCCACTCAAGAGCCTTCTGCCAATGGTCGACCCAGATGACATCGTTATCGACGGTGAGTTTATCAAATGATGTATCTTCAAGCATGATTCACGCTGCTTTAAGGCTGAAAAAAAACCACGTTGTGATATACCTTATAGAATGAATGATTGCATTTTCTGTGTTATTTTCATATGTCTTGCAATAAAAAGTTCACACTAAGACTGCAAAGCTTTTTATGCACGTTGTTATGATACATATTAAAGCCACCATTTTCAACGTAAACGGAACTATTCAACGTTTTCTTTTTGCATATACCTTACTAAAGTCACTGAAAGAAATCTCCTTCTTTGGAATGTGTTCTCAGAAATATTGAAACATCCATTCCCCCTCTTCTAGGCTGGGATATTTCGTCATTGAACCTGGCGGACGCTGTGGAGCGAGCACGGGTGCTGGACTACAACCTGCAGGTACAGCTGCGGCCCTACCTGGAGGGCGTCCGGCCCCGCCCATCCGTCTACTTCCCGGAGTTCATAGCCGCCAACCAGGCGGACCGTGCCGATAATGTCCTAACCGGAAGTAAGCAAGAGCTACTCAACACGATCCGCTGTGATATCAGAGACTTTAAAGAAAACAGTGGCGTGGATAAGGTGGTAGTGTTGTGGACCGCTAACACGGAACGTTTTAGTGAAGTTATACCGGAACTAAACGGCACGGCCGATAATATTCTAGCAAGTATTAAAAGGAACGAGGCGGAAGTGTCACCTTCTACGCTGTTTGCTGTTGCCAGTATTCTGGAAGGGGTAGGTTATATATCCATACAAAACCGTTCTTTTTTTCTGCAGGAAATGAAATGTTCATTAATTTACATGGAACCTGACGCTGATTTCTCTAACTTAAAGTATAGTTTTGCTTTCATTTTTTTCGCTGTGCCATTAAACTACATGTATATATCATGGCGAATACCTATTAGATGAATGGCTCCTGGGGCCTCAGGAGGCAGTATAGATAGTGATCAATGTGTTTTTCATATATAATAATGTATGCATATACATCAAGAGAAAGTCTCCATGATTTTGTTCACCACTTGCCGAATTAACCTAGAGTGTTCAAGAAAAACTAATGCACTTAAATTTTGATCGTGTTATTTTTTACTCCAACAATTATGATAAAAAGCATAATAAAGATGTTTTTTTCAAATATCATTTGAAGACGAAAAAACACTATAAGTTTCGTTTATATACTTAGGTTAGTTTGTGCCTTTTAAGCGCGTTTACAAGTATTTTTGATCAATAACTCGGCTCCTAAATGGCAGTCCAGGTTTTTAATGATTAATATTGTTTTATTACTTGAACACCTCGAGCCCCAATATCACGAAAATACTTAAGTAAACTCTCAAACTCAAATCATTTTACCACATAACATCAAAACTTATTTAAAATCGTATATGTTTTTACACTTTTAAAAGGGCATTCTCTCATTGAATTTTGTCAAGATCAGAGAAAAATATTTCGACTGCAAAACATGTAATTTAGTATTACTTGTTGTTTTTGATCAAGTTTTTTTGTTTTCTTTTTAAATAGTGACAAAATGTCTTTATCAACTCAGTCTATGAAAAACGACACACTAAAAAAGGGTAAAAAGTAACAAGATGTTTTCTTAATATGGTCTTATGTGGTAAAATGAGTTGAGAATGATGATTTAACTAGAGTAGTTTTGTTATATTGGGGCCGGGTTTATTTGTCAAGGGGTAAACAGGTCTTGGGTACCTACTATTTATGTATATTCTTATACCAAACACACAACATCTCTGACTGATTCTGCCAGCTGTGTGCTGCGTCTGTCCCTGTAGTTTCCATTGCATTCTGTAGTAGAACAAGTAGACCGAGTATTATATAATGAGGTTGAGTACTGTTGACATTCGAGCGTTTACGATTGAGGGCGCCGATACTCGAATGCATACTTTCGGAATCGATTATCGCTATGTGGCTTTAATCTCTTTAAATGGAAACAATATGGTAGAACAGAATAAATATTTTTTATATTCAGATTTAATGAATTGTTAACAATCAACATAACAAATCTTAACAACATTTACGTTATTTCTGATGATCGATTAAGATTTAAGACCTATGTTGAATGCCTAGAAGTAGGCTGTTAACGATGCACTCTTTAAACTAGAGGTGTCCAATGAGCCATTTGCAGTAAAATTGAACGGTCAAACACGTACAAAATGCATGTTCAAATATATACCGTAAACACAATGAATCATTTTCAGGTTACGTATATAAATGGTTCGCCCCAGAATACATTCGTTCCCGGAGTGATCGACCTCGCCCATAAGCGCCGGGTGTTTATAGCAGGGGACGACTTCAAGTCCGGCCAGACGAAGCTCAAGTCCGTCCTTGTCGACTTCCTGGTCAGCGCCGGAATCAAGCCGCGCTCCATTGTCAGCTATAATCACCTTGGAAACAACGATGGCAAGAACCTTAACGCCCCACACACCTTCCGATCAAAAGAGGTATTTCACGTGCAAAATATTAAAGTATACATGCACTTTTGAATTTTAAAACTGTTCCAAAGAGTGTTTATTGCATTGGAAGTAAATAAATCAGGGGCCATGTTTTCAATGTCGGACATGCTCCGGCTGTACTCGAATTCCTTGTCATGTCGTCTGGTTGATATATTCGAGTTATATTTAATTATTATAAAATGTACATTATTGCTACTTTCAGATATCAAAGAGTAACGTGGTAGACGATATGGTAGACTCCAACCAGATTTTGTACCCAGACGGGCGGCGGCCGGACCACTGTGTCGTCATCAAGTACGTGCCGCACGTGGGGGACAGCAAGCGCGCCATGGACGAGTACAGTTCGGAGATCATGATGGGAGGAACAAACACCCTCGTCATCCACAACACGTGCGAGGACTCCCTGCTGGCCTCCCCTCTTATAATTGATCTCGTCATTCTTGGAGAACTATTTGAAAGAATACAGTACAAGACCGAGGCTGAGCCAACGTTCCAGAATTTTAACTCGATCCTGTCAATTCTCAATTACCTGTGCAAGGCGCCGCTGGTGCCCCATGGTACACCGGTCGTGAATTCTCTCTTCCGGCAGAGAAGTTGTATAGAGAACGTGCTGCGCGCGTGTATAGGCTTGGCTCCCCTCAATCACATGCTTCTTGAGCACAAGCTCGCGCGGGTGGGGATCGACTGCCAGGAGACCGGAAGTTCAAAAGCATCCAAAATGAACGGCCATCTTATTCAAAGCGCAAATGGAGTGAGTCAAACGAACGGTGTGCATGAAACAAACGGACACGTCAGAAGACCATCAGATGAAGCCGAACTTTGATAGTGGATTTACGATTTATAAAGATTAACATTTTAATATTGCAAGATACATATGTACTGAAATGCAGAGGATTGTAATACAATGCAAAATTTACGACTGTATTTGTTCGTGAGAGTTTTGTTTATTATTGTACATGTAGATATTTTTAATAAATATTTATGAATACCATGCTTACATGACCTTTACACCTTACTAGTGATGAAAAACATAGAACACGATCAGCAAGAACGTTTTCCCATCTGCAAAAGCACAACGACGCTTAAATTATTTTGTATATCAGTTGTAAAATAATGGTTGGTCGATCTGTATTCAATGGATCCGCAAATTATTATTGTATGTAATGTCACAACGGGTCTATTAGGTACTGAAGTATGAGTTTGGACCAAATTAATCCACTAGTTGAAGTACATACATTAGACAAGGAACTGGTGTTGCAAAACATTGAACAAAACAGACGTCAATACAATATCAAAACACGCATAAATTTTCATTAATATGGAGGCATACTACTGTCGTAAGATAACCTGATAGCGTTCGCGAATTGTTTCGTGCTAACCATTTTTATTTTCGCAATCTAGCTCTCTAGTTAATATTCGCCTTTTTCGGTAAGATAAATAACACACAAGACGTAATGCTAAAAACGAGCTTGAAAGTGCCCAGAACTTCCACCTGTTACCTTCTCATGCAACAGTGTTAAGCTTCATATAGTACACACAAAGTATCCCTGATATGTAATAAACTTTACAGTTCGAAACCCATTCTAAGATTGAAGACGTAAGACAACGATTTTTTGAATTTGAAGGTCAAACCCAATTATCAAACCGAAATCCTCCATCGTGATGATATTTTGACCAAAATAGATGCACTTTTAAAAAAAGAAGATAAATTAAAGTAAAGTGCCGGAGGGAAAGTGTTTATCAATTAATTAATAATTTGTTTAATTTACAAATGTCCAGTGTGTCGATTTCCAGTATGATAAAAATGCGTTCGTGTTTTAGTTTCATTTATTTATTCAAATGGTCAGAATGTTGAGTTTTTATACATTAACTGACAACGTGATGAAGTCTTGAATAAACGGGATCATTGGAACATTTAGCGTGGACTGTCAGTTATACTTGATCATTGTGTAAGGTATGTACGCTCATGATACATTCGCTCATGCGATATTACTGAACATTTAGTAAGTATGTACGCTTAAGGGATGTTACCGAACCATTAATGAAGTATAGACGCTTATGCATTATAACTGAACATTTAGTGGGGATTGAACGCTCATGAAATACAACTGAATATTTAGTGGGGAATGTACGCTCATGAGATATAACTGAACATTTAGTGGGGAATGTACGCTCATGAGATATAACTGAACATTTAGTGGGGATTGAACGCTCATGAGATACAACTGAATATTTAGTGGGGAATGTACGCTCATGAGATATAACTGAACATTTAGTGGGGAATGTACGCTCATGAGATACAACTGAACATTTAGTGGGGTATGTACGCTCATGAGATACAACTGAATATTTAGTGGGGAATATACGCTCATGAGATACAACTGAATATTTAGTGGGGAATATACGCTCATGAGATATAACTGAACATTTAGTGGGGTATGTACGCTCGTAAGATACAACTGAACATTTAGTGGGGATTGAACGCTCATGAGATACAACTGAACATTTAGTGGGGATTGAACGCTCATGAGATATAACTGAACATTTAGTGGGGATTGAACGCTCATGAGATACAACTGAACATTTAGTGGGGATTGAACGCTCATGAGATATAACTGAACATTTAGTGGGGTATGTACGCTCATGAGATATAACTGAACATTTAGTGGGGTATGTACGCTCATGAGATACAACTGAACATTTAGTGGGGAATGTACGCTCATGAGATACAACTGAACATTTAGTGAGGATTGAACGCTCATGAGATACAACTGAACATTAAGTGGGGATTGAACGCTCATGAGATACAACTGAATATTTAGTGGGGAATGTACGCTCATGAGATACAACTGAACATTTAGTGGGGAATGTACGCTCATGAGATACAACTGAACATTTAGTGGCGATTGAACGCTCATGAGATACAACTGAATATTTAGTGGGGTATGTACGCTCATGAGATATAACTGAACATTTAGTGGGGTATGTACGCTCATAAGATATAACTGAACATTTAGTGGGGTATGTACGCTAATGAGATACATTTAGTGGGATATGTACGCTCATGAGATATAACTGAACATTTAGTGGGGTATGTACGCTAATGAGATACATTTAGTGGGATATGTACACTCATGAGATATAACTGAACATTTAGTGAAATATGTACGCTAATAAGATACAACTGAACATTTAGTGGGTCATGTACGCTCATGAGATATAACTGAACATTTAGTAGTGAATGTACGCTCTAAGATATAACTGAACATTTAGTGTGGTATGTACGCTCATGAGATATAACTGAACATTTAGTTGTGAATGTACCCTCATGAGATATGACTGAACATTTAGTGGGGAATGTACGCTCATGTGATATGTATAACGTCAAACATTTAGTGGGAAATGTACGCTCATGAGATATAACTGAACATTTAGTGGGGTATGTACGCTTATGAGATATAACTGAACGTTGGTGAGGTATGTACGCTCATGAGATATAACTGAACATTTAGTGGGGAATGTACGCTCATGAGATATAACTGAACATTTAGTGGGGTATGCACGCTTATGAGATATAACTGAACATTTAGTGGGGAATGTATGCTCATGAGATATAAGTGAACATTTAGTGGGGTATGTACGCTTATGAGATATAACTGAACATTTAGTGGGGAATGTACGCTCATGGGATATAACTGAACATTTAGTGGGGTATGTACGCTTATGAGATATAACTGAACTTTTAGTGGGGAATTTACTCTCATAAGATATAACTGAACATTTAGTGGGGTATGTACGCTTATGACGTATAACTGAACGTTGGTGAGGTATGTACGCTTATGAGATACTATTGACATAAAGCAAGATATGTACGCTCTTGACAAATTATTGAACATAAAGCGAGGTATCTACGCTCCTGTCATATTATTTGTTTATGATTCTTTATATGATCTGATTCTGTTAATAAGACGGAAAATTTAGTTGAATATATTAGTTTAATGGTAAGAAAAATATATATTGAGAAGAGCCATAAATAAGTTTAATGGGCAAATTCGCAAAAAAAGCTATGCAAAGACGTTGTGATCTCTGATTCCTTTCCTTTATACAGATAGTTAACAATTAAAAAAACTCAAAGAGCAAAGTCATTGCAAATCCATAACATATAAAAGCATACGAGTGTATTCTTATCACACCGAACTCATAATACAACCATATGCATTTGTCTTTATTTCTTTTAGAATTCGAATCTAGTGGTTGACCCTAATGTAACGTCATTTCCACCAGTGACGTCATCAAATCACGGATATTACGCATACGTCGCGGGATGGCGCTGTTGCGGCCGTCGAAACGCTGCGTGAGGTTCCTGAACTACATTATACTGGCGGCTTTAGTCTTAGGAATGTTCACTTTAAGTACGTAGACTTTTTTCAATAAAAGATAGAGACTTTATATTGTTGTCAAGTATACATTATAATTGCCATACATATTAAAGTCATACTGTTATCAACACTCGGGTTTTTAAAAACTGAAATAACGTAAATCGCTTTAGAACTTTTGGCAAATCATCGGCGAGTCATTCTTGTTCACCAGGGTGATGATGCTGTTAGATTTATCATTATCAAACCTCTGATGAATGAGCATCCGGAGAACTAAATGCGAAAAGAATATTTAGTTCTCAATGTCTAGAGTTGAGGGTATAGTATCTTAAAGAAAAGACTGATAAACTCAAGCGATAATCTCTCAATGCTAATTCCAAATTAGTAGAATTGTGTTTGAATTGCAGGCTTGGTCCAAGAAAGGGTTGATGTCTGGATGAGTTCCATGGACCTCAACCCTCCCATTGCGCTTAATGGAATCGCCAATAGTGATGAAACCGAACGCGCTAATAACGGGGCAAGTAGTAACGGACCGGCCGGTAAGAAACCGGGAAAACACGAGGCTATCGAGGAATTGAACAGTGAAATTCAAGAGGCAAAACGGAAACAGCTAGCAGAGAGACTAGACAATATTGTCAGACTCAATAAGAAACTGAAAGATGCCAAACGTGGCGACAGTGAAACCTAGCCCAAATGCCCTTGTTTATGAGTTCCTGAATATACATGTCTTCATCATAATTACTGTCATAATCAAAATATCTTATCTGGTTTCTTTTTCTTGAGAAGTGAATATTATCATGATGTCAACTAGTATAGTTGTGTTTAAAACGTTAATTCACATGAACCTAAACGGCAACCATTTCATTATAGATAATGCAATCATATTATATAGAGAAAACTCAGTGTTGCTGTTATTTGAAAATTGTGCAATAAAGTATTACATTGTACATGTATAAATTGTACGTGTATATGATGTTCATCTATATACGTCGTTCAACAATTATGTCCAAGACCACACTCTCGCGTAAAATCGTGCCAACGAGAGTGATTAATATAATGTTGTAATAACTTGTTTCACAATCGTTGTAAAATATATATGTTTAAACTAATAATTATGTCTTTTTAAATCCCTACGACAAAGGACATGGCTTAACACATGCAAATAAATATACTAAGTATTAGGTTATGCCTTTCTGTGGCTTATAGAATTTTACCAGTTCAGACATACTAGTAACGTAATTGTGAATGAATTAACCAGGTAAGCATCGATAAAGATAGAGGGATGTTATATGCTTCAGAAAAAAATGTATCAATTTTATTCCATCTCGTGCACACCGAAATTTCTGCGTCACTCGTGTTAATATAATTTTCAGTACACACAAGATGAAATGAATTTTGATATCTCACTGAAACAAACAAGCAGTCTCATTTCCCATACTTCTGTCTTACTTCATCAAGTTACATTCGGTTATGATCGCTCCGCCCGAATAAGACATTTTGAGATTGCAAACGTGCTCTTATCATAAATATTCGTGTTTTAGTATTATATCAAAAGATGGGTATAGCAAAAGGAAAGTGTGTGTAGGAGACGACGCGACGGGCCCAATGTAGGGTTACCATGGCAATCTTTACGCTCGCCCCTCCAACGCCGCGAGATCGTCAAGCAATCAAGTTCGTGTGTATGTATGTTTGTGTACATTCTAAAACTCTATACTATGTATTGTAATATTCGATCTAAAGGCAGCAAGATGGTAGTATCTTTAAACATTAATTTTGAGCTCATACTCTGCAGAGGACAATACATAAGTTTCGAAATGTACAACGCCCCGGTGCTCCAACCTCACATAGAGGATATGTTGGTGTGTCAGTAAAAGAGCATATTTTTATTAATACAAGGTTAATACAGTACATTGAATTTAAACATCCAAGCATATGTCAATCAAACAATTACACTATGAATCATACAACGCGACACATATATCATACACATCGGCACATATATCGTACACATAATTGCAGTAAGTACGTACATAAAACTTAATCCACCCGGATAGGTTGTTTGGACTGTACATTCAGAAATGTTTGCGAGTGTGGTCCGTTGATGAAGACACCGGTCAGCTGACCGCCATGACAACAACCGGTGTCCAAACCAGTCGCAAAGCGTGCTCTCTGGAGCTTCCGGCGTGCGTCGTGCCCGAAATAAACGTGCTCGGGTCCCGCCCAAAGGTCAACCCAAGGCTCACCTTCGCTGTGTTTGTTGGACGCCACGAGGGTTTCACCTACGAATGGATCTTCGTTGATCTCTATGTTTCTCATATTTGTCATATCGTTTAGCTTTTGATTCTCTAGAGACACACCTGGTAACAACCCACCATGGACGATCACTGAGTTAAGCGTAGGTAGCGATATCGTGTAAGGTAACGAATTTAAGTAACGGAAGTCCGCCTCAGTGAGATTCTTGATCCATGCATATTTTTCGGACAGTTCATAGTTCGGATCATCTCGAAAGTGCCTCGCTTCACGAATTGAACTTTCATCATGGTTTCCTCGGATGGCTAGTACGCGGTCGCCCATGTTTCGTAGTTTTCGGACAACGCCGACACTGTCGGGACCCCGATTCACCAGGTCACCGACCGACACGAACAATATATTATTTTCAAATTCCTCTGCAGCTTTCATGAGCTCGCACAATTCTTCGAGACAGCCGTGAATATCTCCTATGACAAAAACAGAGCGTTCCGCGAGATCCTCATCAGACATATGTAAATGACACACTTCGGGTAACGGGTTTCTTTGAAAATTTTCCCTTTCAGGAACTGTTGGGCGAATGAGCCAGGACCAAACTAAATTTGCTAAGGCTGCCATCGCCAAAATGCTGTTGAACGTTAGCTGTAAATAAACAATAAGTATCTTCATTCCTGTTTGGATTAGGTACCGTCCATACACTGCAAAGTGAAGTTCTTGGTCAGATCATAAATAAATATTAATAATCTCCGAGCTGAGCCCAGCGCGTTAGGCTCGAGATGCCTGAGATTTTTGAATGACCGATTGGTTTAAAACGTTTTAACTATTAGAAATGTCGGTGTAGGTGTGCATCGATCCTCTTGTATTTAGTCCTGCAGACACACGTTTTTATTCCGTTTATTTATTAATGAAATAATCTCCTGATAATAATATATCTGGATCTACATGGTGAGATATTAAGACTTCATTTGTTTATCTACCGAAGAAGACCAGCTTTTGGTTGTATATGACATCTCAGCTCCCATTTGCATCACTGTGCCACAGAATGACAGCGGTCATTGTTGATCTTGAAAGCAAAAAAATAACGGTTAAAATTAGGTTTACGCGATGACAGTGATAAGTAACTCGACCGGTGTAGTATACATATTACATGGTTCTTTCTCGACATACCTGTTTGATAATTTTGAGCTCAGAAAATGTTTAAATCCAATGTCCAAATTGTGCGGTGTGTGATGCAATGACATTTTGTCCAGGTTACACACAACTATTTTCTGTTGCCATTATTACCCTTGTGTCTTTTTTTTCTGGGACATATTACAAGGCATTTGATACAGCAGTTATTGAGAGTGTTGAGCTGAAATCTCTATACTTACAATCATTTAAGAATCAATATGTGAATTTTGTAATATTTAATTGTGTGCTGGCCAGCACCAAATTAAATATTAATGTACTAAATTCACTATCACTGATAGTGAATTTAGTACATTAATATTTAATTTGGTGCTGGCAGACTATATTTTGTTCAATGATTCATCCAATTAGTGGTACAGATGTTCATCCATGTATGTAAAAACGTTTTATTGTCAATGTTTTAGTTTCAACTTAATTTTATGATTGTTAAGTTTTGCTAATTCACTATTGTTGGCTAGTCCACCTAAATGGCCGTCAACGAGTATTTTGACGATTTTTTACTATGGCAGACTCGAGTTACAGGGATACATATGAAATGTCAAAATGATAAAAAAAGGATCCCTGATCGCTCATTATTGTAGCTATATTGTTGGCACGATGTGTTAAAGTGTGATATTGTGTTGTGGGTGAAAATTGAGTATCAAGAGAACTTGTCCAGCTTAGTGACCACAAACCAAACTCACATGCACTTACATGTATTTAGGGAATAGAGTATCTTGGTAAGAAGGGAATGCACACACCCACTACCCAATTGCGTTCTGGAAGGATACATTTGTGTATACATGTAAGCTTATTTATACACACATTTTGGTGAGTGCTCTGCTAAGATTGTTAGTAATTTTAGAATTTTTGAAGCATAGTGCACAGACAGGATGCTATGCTGGGTATTTAACGTGCACCATAGTATAGCACTGTCACTCAGGACCCCCATTTGATGTCCTTCCCGGAAGCTGATAAGTATTTTTTAGTGATGCGCCAGGGAATCGAACTTGTGACCCCTCGATTGACTAATCAAGTGCGTTACCACTAGCATACAGATCCGCAACATAGGATACATGTTAATGAAGGGATATTATAAACAGAACACTTTCATATAAATTCCATTATTAGCACTTAAGCATTAAAGTTATGCACCCTGCATGTCTAAAGCTACAAATACATTGAATTGAGCGATAAAAATGCTTACAGTCTATTCTATACATAGTGGAGTAACATATGAGATTGAGTGAATTACCGGTAAGTAACATATGAGATTGAGTGAATTACCGGTAAGCTAGACAGCTTACCGTACTTATCATTTATAACAGTATCCATTATATTATACACAATCATGCATGTACAAATTGTACCTCATCATATAATTATACACTATAGAACGAGATGGTCCAGGTTGTCTTCATTTTGTTCCTCGTACATATATACATACCCATCAACACTTATTTGTTTTGTAATACCTGATTCTTTATCTTCCAGTTATCTTTTCAGTGTCAAGATGCTGAAGGCTGGATTCAGATCATGGTTGCCAATTTTGGATGCAAATCTTATTAAAATAGTGTCCTCAAAGACAATCAGACTTTTACATTGTATCAAACATGATCCAGCAGCTAGCAATTTAGTGGCAGGTGCTCAGCCTCATGCTTCTGTTTTAAGAAGGACTTCTGTTTTGAAAAGGAACTATGTTGGCTTGGTTCAGAACATTCAACATATGTCAACCACATCTGGAAATAATAATATTAATATTAAAAGACAAAGTTTCTGTGATATTTCCAACGAATCGGTATGTTTGAATTGTATACAAAGGTGGAAGCTCACTGCAAGAACAATAGGACATAATAACAATCTGGAATCAAGCCTTCATCTATGGAGAGAATTAGGACAACGTAGGAATTATGTCACTAGTGCCAAAATCGGAAACCTAGAAACACCCAAAATTTCTCTAAGAAAGCTTAAAAAGTCAAAACTAAAGCCAACTCCAGAGGTAGGAATCAGTTGTTGTAGTTTATTACTAGTACTTATTAATTTAAATGACACTGGTATTGTCTAAACATCTTAAAGGAACCTTTAACACAAACAATTATTCAAATGATATTTGCGGATATCTTCATCTATTGTTATATCTAATCCAATTTTGTTAAGTAACTGCTTTTCATGGCCATTTATTGATTCATCCTGTTGCAGAATGTCTGGCAAAAGTAATAACTTATTACTTTAAATTTGGGATACAACAAATTCCTGATAAACAATGCTATGAATATAGGATTTATTTCATGTTCCAATGTTTATATATTTCAAAATCATTAAGACTAGTCCAAATTATAATTTTAAAGTATCGGTTATTTTGTATGAGTTGCTCTTGACAATCTCAGGAGGACCTTCACCACAATCACGTGGTAGCGTACAGTGTGGCTAACAGCCTGAACCTTGACACGCTGGCGGAGGAGATCATTGCTGAGGATACGTACACCATCGTCCAGGTGCCAGCAGGTTAGGGTTAGCTTTGTATATATAATTATTAATGTATAAGCTTGTTGGTTTTTTTTTCAGAGAAAAATAATAAAGGGATTCAAAATGCCTCGGTGAATTGGCATTTAAGTAATTCATATTGTTTAGTTTTGGCCATAAGTTGATTCTTTTTGTTAAGGTATCACCATTAAACTTAGTTGACATGTCCACTATCATGACAATAGTCACATTTAAAGTAAGTCTCATAAATATGGGTAATTTATTTGTCAAATTAAGCACCTTGATCTACTGCTAGTTCAAGTTGGAGGAGACCAAATACACTGTCACATTTCACTAAGCATACTTATTATAACATCAATCATGAGAAAAACATATCTGCTAAACAATTTGGTGTACACACAAATTCAGCCCCAATTTGATCAGAAAAAACACTGTATTGATCACATATTTTTGCTGAATCAATTACCAGAGTTGAAGGAGGACATGCCAGACGTGGTGATGGTCACAGCCAAGTACAAGTTTGAGGGGCAGATTAGGGATGCCTTCTTCTTTAGGTAAGAGTGTTATTGGGGACTGTTAGTTTAGTTCTAGCTTGTTATTTTATCAATTTGACGTCTGTCTGTCTCGTTAGAGGTCAGTCAGATAATTTTCAAACTTGGTCAGAATGTTCCCCTTGATGAATAAGGAAGTACTTAAAAATGTCAAATGAAATCAAAAACTAGGTTAAAACTTAGAAAAGACTTTAGAATATTTACACTACAAACATTGTATTTGGTCCAATAATCATGAAAATATTGAAATGTTTTTCTTGATGAACATTTTATATTATTTTGAAACTAGGGCATGTGGTCTCAGAAACTAGATCAGAGGTTAAATCTGAGATGGTTGTCTGGAACTTAATCATCGGAACCATATCTTGGTAGGGAATGATTATAATATGTGCAAATGTTCCTTTGATCAAGTCTCATCTGCTTGTAAAACTGGGTCACATAGGGTAAAAAACTAGGTCAAAAGGTCAAATCATAGAAGCATCTTAGAACACACTGGACGCATTTGGTCCATTATTGATTAATCTTATTCAGGATGTTTCCATTTTATTAACCCTTGGATAAGTTAAGAATTGAGTCACATGTAACCAAAATCTAGATCACCAAGTCAAATATTAGATTTTTTACTGGAACTATATCAATGTAATGATTGGTCAATTTATGAATAAACCTGGATAAAATGTTTCCCTTGGTAAAATCTCACCGCATATTAGAAGTGGGTCACATGGACTCAAAAACTAGGTCAAAAGGTAAAATCTTGGAACAAATCTTGAGAACATTCTACTAGCAATATATCTTGTCCATTATCTATGAAACTTAATCTGAATGCTTTCCTTGATTATGGTAAAACAATAACTAGTTTGAAACTGGGTGACAAGAGGTCAGGGACTAGGTGACTATGTCAAATCTTTCAAAAATAATGTCCGGTTCAAAAAATAGGTATTGATTGGTCAGACTTTGTTCAAAATGTGGTCAGAATTTTTTCCTTGATGTAATATTGGTAGACTTTAAATGTTGTTTTGAAACTGAGTGACATGGGGTCAAAACCTAGGTCATGAGGTCAACTCTATTTGAAAACTTATGAACAAAGGCAATGGACTGTTCCAACTGCTCTTCATGAAACTTATTAAGAATTTGCTTTGGTGAAATCTTGGCTTAGTTTGAAACTACATGTAGGTCACATGGGATCTTATACTTGGTCTTGAGGTAAAATCTTACAAAACCTGTGAATAGTGGAGAGGCTATATTTTTGCAATATTTTTAAGGGACTAAGTCTACTGAAGAAGCTTAGTTTCAAAACTATATACCTGTAATTATGTGACAAATAAATGAGTAAAAGTTAGGCTTGCTTCAGGGTCTAGAATCTTAAATACCACCTTTAATTTGATTTTGTCAGCAATTCTGAATAATGACAGATCATTCATGTTTTAGCTGGTAGTTTTGTGGCAGTAATTGTAATTAACCTTGAATATTACCTATATGAAATATTAATGTTTCTTTTCTTAAGGAATGGCAGCATTGCTTTGTGGACCATGTCAGAATCCGAGGTAAGGAATAAGGTACCAGTATATCCATTGTCTGGCAAACAACAGAACAGACATTCCCGATCTATTAGAGAGACTTGACACCAGCTGGTCAAAACATCAGCAAATACTGTATTTCCTCAAAACAAGCCTTTGATTATCTATGCGAGCTAATAGGTGGCTGATTATACATGTCTCATTTTACATAACTTAAAGAATAAACACTACAATCATGATGCTGTTTCATTTGGTTTCCCAGTTGAAATCATGTCTGTTTATGAGTACAGAAAAATATATCTATGCTATGTTTAAACTTACTGGGATGTATGTAGTAGACAAACCTAGTTAATTTCGATTTGGAAAAATGAAAAAAAATGTGAAAGATGCATGTGTCCTTTAGCTATGTGATGCATCATTAAATAAGATTCAATGCCTTGTACATAGCAATATCAAATTTATGTAAGTTTTTGGAAAATTTCTTTTTTTCGTGCAATGGTATCATCTGGTGTCTAGTCTCTTTAAATTCTTCAGTGTATTTTTTTTCTACTGTAATACCAAAGTATGGATTTGTTAATTAAAGTGGCTGTTCACTGCAAATTCATTCAACGCAGCATATTTTGACTCAATTGCTTTTATATTAACTTGAGCATTATAGGGCAGATTTCACAAAAAAGGCAATTATTTGGCCCATTTGCTTTCATTTATTGTTATTGCATGTCAACGTCATATATACAGCAATTGCCTTTCCCAACCCAATAAGAACACCTAATAGAAGTGATTTGTATTAAAATAATGAAAATATTGTGTTAAATAAGGTAAAAAAATGTAAAAATATGCCGATATTTAGGACAAAAAAGACAGAAAATCTTCCCGGTACCAATATACCACTTTTTTGAGGATGCTTTTCAGTAACATCTGGTAAGTATTTTATTCTTGTCTGTTGAATAATGTTTGCAAGAAATGTTAATTAAAACAATAATATATCTAAAATAATTGCATTTCGTTCGTAATATACTTAAATTTTCGGTAATTGCGCATGGTGATAACGTTACGGTAATCTGTCCTCGAATTGTTGTGTAACATTAGCAGACATGATCCACTGCTAACTGTTTTAAGCCTAAACACACCTTTATTAAATCACTGAAAACAAAGACTACGTGTTGGATAAAAACAGTATTGCATGTAACAAGAAATTGGTCATTCCCGATCATAAAGTTTTTTAGGTCTAAAAATGTGTTAATGTTACTCAAAATCGATTCTGTCCCATTTTAGCATGACGATAGCACCTTTTCTATTTGTGAATAATTTACACCGACTGAGGGTTAACATCCGGGTAGCGATTACTTTTATATTGGACTGGTTCACAGTTGACATTGAAATGATAAAAATAGTGGTGAATACCGTTGATAAAAACTTAATCCAAGTTTGGCTCATTCTGTCCTTCGATGTAACGTTAACATTATGTCACGCTAGCATTAAGACAAGCGCTTAATAATGCAAGAAAATCGTTGAAATTTGATGACTTTCCCAGAGTCAATTATTCGAACATAACAATGTCGTCTGTAAACTATCGTTTGTAAGTATTCATTCATTAGGTACGTAGTTTATATTGAATTCATACCGCTTTTGTGTTTGATATCGTTATTTATTGGACAGAATTAAGAATTTTTGTGATTATCAATTGACCGTGTTTATCAATCGTTTATATAGTTTGTTTTATACTGTATCAAGCTCAAACAGTCTGTGGTAGGTCTGTATTTTAATTTGTTGTGAAACATTCTGTCCAACTGCTAATGTGACATACTGCTAATGTTACTCATTCTGTTTTGTGGTAACACTAGCACATACTGCAATTAGCAATTTATAATATATATGTTTAATATCAAAGGTAATGATAATTGCACCATACTAGAGACATTTATATTACCACAACAAAACATTTATGTTTATAGCTTATCTGATCTGATATAAAAAGAAAACCTATGTTTGCAGAAAGCATTTTCTGTCTTGTTGTCCAATTAGGGTTTGTTTCAATAAATTTATTTGAGAAAAACGAAACAGTCTCTTTTTTTTTTTCTGTACAATCTGTTTTATAGATAAATGAACCATTTAGTGCAAGACAAAATACTTCTTTGGATCAAAATATTAAAAAAAACAAGTTTTTACCGGCAATATTGTAACACTGGCACAAATGGTATGGTGATACAAAATTCTTTTTTTTATAAAAATGCATGAATAAATCATTGCAAATGTTCTAAAATATGATAGATAAGAAATTGCTGTAAAAGATTATGTTGAAATTACAAATCTGCAATAAATTTTAAAAATCAATATTCGCTGGGAACTTTTTGGTCACCAAAACGTGAAATCTGCCATAGCCATAATTATGACATGAATTATTATGCCATGTTGCTTTCAAGACTGAGTGGTTGATTGCCTGTTACAGAAGCATGATTTGCTGTTGCTTGCCCGTCGTCATTCCATCAAGCCTCACAGTCACATTCTGATGGAACAGGAGGCAGAATCCATCCCTTTACACTCTGACAGGTAGGACTTTTCCTTTACATTCTGACATGTAGGTTAATTTCTGTACACTCTGACAAGTAGGTCTATTCCTGTACACTCTTACACGTAGGTCTATTCCTTGACATCCTGACAAGTAGGTTTATTCCTTTACACTCTGACAAGTAGGTTCATTCCTTTACACTCTGATAAGTAGGTTCATTCCTTTACACTCTGACAAGTAGGTTCATTCCTTTACACTCTGACAAGTAGGTTCATTCCTTTACACTCTGACAAGTAGGTTCATTTTTTTAACATTCTGGCAAGAAGGTTAATTCCTGTACACTGTGCCAAGTAGGTGCATTCCTTTACACCCTTACAAGTAGGTTCATTCCTTTACACTCTGACAAGTAGGTTCATTTCTTTACACTCTGACAAGTAGGTTCATTTCTTTACACTCTGACAAGTAGGTTCATTTCTTTACACTCTGACAAGTAGGTTCATTTCTTTACACTCTGACAAGTAGGTTCATTCCTTTACACTCTGACATGTAGGTTCATTCCTTTACACTCTGACAAGTAGGTTCATTACTTAACACTCTGCCATGTAGGTTCATTACTTAACACTCTGCCATGTAGGTTCATTACTTAACACTCTGCCATGAAGGTTCATTCATATACATTCTGACAAATAGGTTCACTATTAAAATTAATGTGTTAAATATTGAGTTTATAGTAAATGTATTTATACAAGAAGTATTTGAAATAGTACTTCCATGGTCATTGAGTCAGTGAATCCTAAAGAAAACCACTCATAGCTTCTTACATTCCTTTAAGGAAGTTAATATATAAATTAATACTATTTTTCAGCGTGTCTAAGCTAGTGAAGGGGACCATCCATGTACGTCCACTGGCTGAGGGTGGGGACATCGAGGAGGGCCTGATTCTAGAGAAGTTTGCCTTCTCTAATGCTATGGCTCAGTCAGGTAATAGTGGGAAAGGGTATTTGGAGGTAAGGGGTTTAGCTAGTGGAGGTGTTTTATTTGTATGTCCACAGGTTAATGTTGGGGACATGAAAGGGGCCCTGATTCTAGAGAAGTTTGTCTTTTCTAATATTGGCTAAGTCAAGTGGATTGTGGGTAAGGGACAGGGAGTGGAGGTCGGACCTAGGGGTGTCAAGCTGCTGTAATTATTGCAAATAAGAAACAATGTGAGATAAAGGTAAGTGAATGTATTCAGTGACAGATTAAATTTATTATTTGTACTTGGTAAAATACCCTCTTTTGACTTTTAGAAATACAGGTACTGTATTTGAAATTAAACTAACATGTACTCATAATGGATTTGACATTATTGCATGTTATCACCTGTATTTATTACATTTGAATTTACCCTTGATGATTGGTCTAGTTTTAGCTGCTGCTTGTGATGACGGTTCTACATGTATATCTAATGAAATACCTTTGCATGTGCTCAAAACTCATTATAAAACTTGTTGGCTCTATGTTTCCAGGCAACATTCAAATTACCTTGAAAACGATTTCAGCTTTCACTGTGTACCCACTCTTCTGTCAAATTGTTTTAGTTGTTAATAATAGAAATGTATGCCTACATGTATTGTATTTTCCAGTTACCCTAGCCATAAATGAGAGTAAATTGGAGGACTTCATTGAAAAACTGGAAGATGAAACAGAGGTATTCACCTGGTCAGTTGGACCTTCATTAAATTCACCTAGTTTGAGAGAAAAGGAGTCCATTTTGTCAAGACTTTAATGTTAGGCCAAATTTAAAAAGTTTTGCATCATTGACATGAAACTTGGTAAACACATTCAATATAAGATGGCATACATTTGTTATAAGTAGCATTAGTCTCCCTTAAACATTTGTTGAATGAACTTATGCTCTTTGGGTGACAAAAAAAGCTCAAATGACTAAAGATGTTTTGATTTTTTTCCTGATTGTTATGGAAACACATCTTGAGCAGTGTTGTAGAAATGACTGAATCTCCATCACACTACCTTATTAAATCCTCTAGTTTACATAAGCACTTTGTCATTTCAGTGATTTAACTGTTAAGTTGTCGTTATCTGTTTTAAGGGGTCAGCCTCTTGGATGCATTAATATGATAAAGACCATTAAACAGTATTCTTTTGGCCAGCTTTGCTATTTGGCCTGATTTTTTTTTTCTTTCGTAAAAAGTGTTCAAAAGCCTTCTACTTAAGATGGGACGCAGGTTTTTTTTTAGATTTAAATTCTAGGGCATAAAAGTGCTTTCTATACAAAGTATAAATAGGTATATAATTCTATTAGTTTGTACAAATGCATATTGAATTAGGCTCTTAATTGAAGTTTAAGCTGTTAAACTAATTGATGTTATCAGATCTCTTATTATTCTGTAGAAACTGCGGGATGGTAAACCATCAGACCTGAAGAAGCGAGACATCAATATGAGACTCGGAGAAGTATTCTATCATAGGTACTCCTTGCAGCTTCACTTATCTCTATATGTCTTTGGTTGTCCGGTAAGCGCACTCTCTTCTCAACTACGTGACCTAGGTTAGATTCCCTGCCTGGGTGCAGGTGACTTTGGTTTGTGGTCACCAAGTTGGACAAGTGGGTTTCCTCCAGGTACTCCAGTTTCCCACACAATACAAGACCACACGTTTGCGTAACATCATGCCAACCAGAGTGATTAATATAATGTTGTAACAACTTGTTTTACAATCGTTGTAGTAAAATAAATAAGTTTACACAAAGCTTAACTAATCAAAGCATAATGAGAGCTACTATACTCACCCTGGCATTGGAATAACACCTTTGTTAAAGTTTTGCCTGCAAATTACTTTCAAGGCCAAATCTCAGTAAACATTTGATGTATTGGATTGATTTTAAAGCTTCCAAGCCATCTCAACCACTAAAATTATCAAGTAATACAACTCTAGTTTGAATATAACTAAATGTAATACCCATATTCATCTTAGGAATTGCGGTTTAATTTTTGTATGCAAGTACATTTAAGTTCATATCTCATAATCCACTTGGGTTTGATATATGTTAAAACAAAGATTCACAGTTAACAGACCTTCTAAATTATTAAGTAAGCTGGGTAACTCGATGACCATTTTATGCAAATGATTGCCCTTGTTCAAAGTTTTTTGTGGGTTTTTCATTAAGTCCAACTTCTCACTATGTTATTGCCCTGATTAGAAAACACATAAGCTATTTGATGATTTGTAACGTGTATGGTAATCATTTTTAAATCTGATGGACCTAAAAAGATGTATATTGGAGTACTGAAGTTTTATTGCTTAATTGCATTTATTAGTGGCAGCCCATATTATTCATGAAATACCTACGACCAAGGATATGTTTCATTATACTAAGAAACGCGCTGTGTGGGACAAGCATGCTCAGAGATAGACATGAGTCACATGACTAGCCGTGAAGATAAATTTAAAAAGTGCTTAAAATACATTTGTAATAATGAACTATACTTAATGTATTATATAGAGCATCATAATTTGTCATGGTTCATCTTTTATCTTATTCATGAAATGGTCAAACTTGGCAATTGCTGTGCATTTCTTACGGTGCTCTAAACCAGTGACAAATATTCTTCCCTTAATTTCTAAGGTACATTTTTTACCCACCTTTCCTGCAGACATGAGATCAACCTGGAGTCTGGTTTCCTGGATACACCGGATGTCTACTGGGAACGCGAAGACCTGGAACCACTCTACCGTGAAACATTCAACTACCTATCTGTGTCCAAACGTATCAAGGTACTGACAATTGGTTTGCTTTCTTGAACTATTAACGGAAATAGTGGACACAACTCTTCTTTGACACATACAACTATCTGTACGTGTCCAATGTGTTGGCAATTTATGTGAATATAATGTCATGGAACACCTGCTTAATAAAACTGCTGTTCTTTTGCATTTGCATATTTATTTTCTGACCTGGAAACACAATGAATGTATTGTGACATATATATTATTCAAGTGAAAAGGACATCTGGGTTTTGTCAATCAATGTTGTTATTTTGTCAGGTTTACAATGAGCGCCTAAGCTACTGTTCGGAGATCCTTCAGCTGTTAAGCAGCCAACAGAACGATGCACACCATGTGAGACTAGAGTGGATCATCATCATACTGATCCTCATTGAGGTACCATATTAGTCATATGTAACCCATTCATTTGGATTGGGATCTGTATATGATTGAGGTATGACACATTGGCCGGCATTGGGATCTGTATATGATTGAGGTATGACACATTGGCCGGCATTGGAACTGTATGTGATTGAGGTATGACACATTGGCCGGCATTGGGATCTGTATGTGATTGAGGTATGATGCATTGGCCGGCATTGGGATCTGTATGTGATTGAGGTATGACACATTCGCTGAGCATTGGAATCTGTATATGATTGAGGTATGACACATTGGCCATCATTGGGATCTGTATATGATTGAAGTATGACACATTCGCTGGGCATTGGGATCTATTTATGCTTGAGGTATGACACATTCGCCGAGCATTGGGATCTGTTTATGATTGAGGTATGAGACATTCGCTGGGCATTGGGATCTGTATATGATTGAGTTATGAGACATTCGCCGGGCATTGGGATCTGTATATGATTGAGGTATGACACATTCGCCGGGCATTGGGATCTGTATATGATTGAGGTATGACACTCTTACTTAATATTGGGATCTGTTTATGATTGAGGTATGACACATTTGCCGGGCATTGGGATCTGTATATGATTGAGGTATGACACATTGGCCGTCATTGGGATCTGTATATGATTGAGGTATTACACATTCACTGGGCATTGGGATCTGTATATGATTGAGGTATAACACATTCGCCGGGCATTGGGATCTGTATATGATTGAGGTATGACACATTCGCCGGGCATTGGGATCTGTATATGATTGAGGTATGACACATTCGCCGGGCATTGGGATCTGTATATGATTGAGGTATGACACATTCGCCGGTCATTGGGATCTGTATATGATTGAGGTATGACACATTCACCGGGCTTTGGGATCTGTATTTGATTGAGGTATGACACATTCGCCGGGCATTGGGATCTGAATATGATTGAGGTATGACACATTCGCCGGGCATTGGGATCTGTATATGATTGAGGTATGACACATTCGCCGGGCATTGGGATCTGTATATGATTGAGGTATGACACTCTTACTTAATATTGGGATCTGTATATGATTGAGGTATGACACATTTGCCGGGCATTGGGATCTGTATATAATTGAGGTATGACACATTCGCTGATCATCGGGATCTGTATGTGATTGAGGTATGAGACATTTGCCGGGCATTGGGATCTGTATATGATTGAGGTATGACACATTCGCTTGGCATTTGGATCTGTATGTGATTGAGGTATGACACATTTGCCGGTCATTGGGATCTGTTTATGATTGAGGAATGACACATTTGCCGGGCATTGGGATCTGTATATAATTGAGGTATGACACATTCTCTGGGCATTGGGATCTGTATGTGATTGAGGAATGACACATTTGCCGGGCATTGGGATCAGTATGCGATTGAGGTATGACACATTTGCTAGGCATTGGGATCAGTATTTGATTGAGGTATGACACATTTGCCGGGCATTAGGATCTGTATATGATTGAGGTATGACACATTCTCTGGGCATTGGGATCTGTATGTGATTGAGGTATGACACATTTGCCGGGCATTGGGATCAGTATGTGATTGAGGTATGACACATTTGCTAGGCATTGGGATCAGTATTTGATTGAGGTATGACACATTCGCCGGGCATTGGGATCAGTATGTGATTGAGGTATGACACATTTGCCGGGCATTAGGATCTGTATACGATTGTGGTAAGACACACTTACCTACATGTAGCATGATAACAGTTTATCTTATGTGTAAAAGCAAGAGATTAAGTCATTTATAACTCATGGAATACTTAGATCCCGTAACATGTAAAACACAATTTACCAAAAAGTGGACAGTACTCATTTGAATTATGCCATCAATTTACTCTTTATTATATGTTGTACAGGTGATGTTCCAGTGTCGTCATTAAGCCACCAACTAACTCTGTATTGAATGTTATACAGGTGATGTTTGAGTGTCTCCATTATGCCATCAAGTTACTCTCTATTTTATGTTATACAGGTGATGTTCGAGTGTCTCCATTATGCCATCAACAAACTTTGTATTGAATGTTATACAGGTGATGTTCGACTGTCTCCATTATGCCATCAATTTACTCTCTATTTTATGTTATACAGGTTATGTTCGAGTGTCTCCATTATGCCATCAATTTACTCTCTATTGTTTGTTGTACAGGTGATGTTTGAGTGTCTCCATTATGCCATCAATTTACCCTCTATTGTATGTTGTATAGGTGATGTTTGAGTGTCTCCATTATGCCATCAATTTACTCTCTATTGTATGTTGTACAGATGATGTTTGAGTGTCTCCATTATGCCATCAATTTACTCTCTATTGTTTGTTGTACAGGTGATGTTTGAGTGTCTCCATTATGCCATCAATTTACTCTCTATTGTATGTTGTATAGGTGATGTTTGAGTGTCTCCATTATGCCATCAATTTACTCTCTATTGTATGTTGTACAGGTGATGTTTGAGTGTCTCCATTATGCCATCAATTTACTCTCTATTGTATGTTGTACAGGTGATGTTTAAGTGTCTCCATTATGCCATCAATTTACTCTCTATTGTATGTTGTACAGGTGATGTTTGAGTGTCTCCATTACGCTGAGAAGTTTGGCTGGATAAGAATTGGTCCCACAGAGATGGTTGAAGATCAAACAAGGGGAGATGATAGCTCATAGGGAATAATGTTTCCACATTTTCTTTTTCTTTTTACATTATACAAATTTAGCTTGTCTTATAATGGTTAGAAATGTGGTATTGTCATAACTTGGGTATCATTAACATCCCTGTCATGCAAACTTTAATGTTGACATATTCATGTGTTGTACTTACACATAATATAATGTATAATGTGTTGCTAGTACCATCACCCTGGGTGATTTACTTGTTAAGTTATGTCCCTTGATTAAGGAAATTTGGACTTGGGTTGATGTTCCATTTAATGTTGTTGTGAAAAGAAGTGCCATTTTGCATTTATTTAGTAAACATTTTTATATAGTATTGTTTTGATGAGTTATTTTTGGCTGCTTGTTTATGTTTTATTCACATTGTAGACTTAAAGATGTTAACATGTCCAGTAGTTAATAATTGTTTCGAGTTATTTAGTGGTATTTTGAATGGTGTAAACCCTCTCCCACTTGCATACCAAATACTCCTTCATTTTCTACCCGAATTCTTGGTAACAAATAATATTGAACGAATTTGAGATATTGCGTACAGAAGAATTTAACGGTCAGAAAAAACATTTTTGGCACACTTATGGCCACATTAATATTTGTGTTCCCAATATTGAAACTTGGTCTTGGCCAGAATGTATCTCGATGAAATTTAGATCAAATTCAGTTGTGGGTCATATCAGGGAAAAAAATCACGGGGTCAAATTTCCAGAAACCTTTAACAAAAAAAAAAAATTGGTCCAAAGATTGTCTGTATAATACATAGGTCAAATTTAAAATTGATTTAGGTCCGTCAAAAAGTAGGTCGTACTAGGTCACATGATATTGCAACCCCTATTGATGTTCTATCCGATGTCCCTGATCATTGGTCAGAATGTTTGCTACTGTGAACTTGATGAGAAGTTTGATTTTTTTTAAAACAGTGTTTTTACCTCGTTTTATGCATCTGTGATCAACGAGTAAAATGTAATCTTTCATAGATCATGGAGACGCACGCACTTTCATAAAGGTAAAATACGTTTAATTAAAATGCTTGTATTTAAGTTGAGTACAACACCGGTAAAACGACACGGTATTTGTAAAATGCATGCATTTAATGTAGCACTTCAATGAATTCAAGGAACAAGGAAATCCAAACTAAATACATAATGTAGGCCTATGGGTTAAGGCTACAGTCGCCGTAGGTCACAAGGGTGAGATCACGATGGGTGCACTTGGATTTCTCGTACTCACAACTGAAAGAAAAGAGATACATGGGTTGTTTGTTTATTTAAGTTTATCAAGGTCTTCCCGCACCCATTAGCTGCATTATGGCTTGACTCCACCGTGACGCCATCACGACTTAAATTGTGTTTTAAATGCCATCAGTGCCATAAGATGAAAATGACTGCAATAAGTCAAATGCTGATATATGAGTTTCGATGAAACATAGTGAAATACAAGATATCTGAGTGCTATTACCCAGCCTTTTGTGAATATACATGTACCTCTTTGATCTTTATCAGCTCGGCGTAAAGCCCCAATTCAGGGGATAAAACTTTCCTGGGTTTAACCAGTACTTAGAACACCATTTTCCCAGTACTACCCTTATAATGCCGACCGCAAGTAAATTGAGCTATTTGTACACAAAGCGAACGCATTACCACTGAGCTTTAGGGGCGGTCATATATGGGTTATTTGTAGCCACAAACTGCAGGTATGGAGATAAATTTGGACGATGAAGCGACTGTATACGATCATGAGGCTCATGGCATCCAAAAATGCAAATGTGCATGTGTTTTGGTTAACGCATTTATGTTAGTGGTTTTGCGACATCCTCCTAGTTAGGATTTATACTAGGGATGGCAATGAGTACCCAAGTACTCGTCAGAGTACTCGAGTACCAAATCACTACTCGAGTTCTCGGAAAAAAAATCTATAAAAATCACAATTTACAGATGAAGTAACGGATCTGGTTAGTTGCCAAGAGGACAATTTACGGTTCCTCCAATCCCCGCTGTGTACACAATTGACCCTAATAAATTAGTTAAGAGTTACAAACTGTCAGCAAAGGGCCCCTATTTCCAATTATCACTGATGTCAATTAGCGAAGTTTTGATAGCGGAACTTTCACCTACACAATTCTATTGTTTACCAGTTAAGAGTCCTTTAACTAAACAATGTACGCTAACGAGCGAACGAGTAGCGATCGTTACGAGGATTGATTTCTTAATGGGCGTATTTTTACCATTTTTGCAATGATTATCACAATTGATTGGTTGATATCATGAATCAAGAATTATGAATATTAATGAGGTAAACAACAATAATACAGTAAGAAGTATTTCGTTCTTTATTTTTATGTAAGCTATTAATGTTCGTTTATTGTAATTATGATTGATGCTCATTATAAATCTCGGGTTTAACTTTCCAGCTTTATTGTAGATAATTTGCAGTGCATACTTATATGTAACATCATTAATATGAAATGGAAAAAGACAAAATTAAAAGCATCAAACAGTATTTGTTTTTCTTTTATTTAATTTCTTGTTAAATTAAATAATGAAAGTCTAATTTAAAGATGAAAATGACCAATAATACGACCAAAGCGCATTATATACGCCATGAACGATACATGTATTCACGATCGTGTCATTCCCAGAAACACGTTCTTTTATTTCGAGTACCCGAGTACTCGATCGAAAGATTGTCCGAGTACTCGAGTACCAATTTTACTACTCGTTGCCATTCCTAATTTATACTAAGGCGTTTCTGCTTCGACTTTGTTCTTTTAAATGAATATTGTTACTCCTCTCTAAACGCTGAAACTGCAGTTGGTGTATAAACGACTGGGTGAGGTATTTCCAAAGATACATCAGTGACAGGAATGAATTTACGGTCAACACAAATGTAAACGGGAACTCACAAGTTCGTGTAGGTGCGACCGTCGCTGGCGCAAACCTTGGAAACCTCGGTCGGGCAATCTTTGTGGCTGAGGCTCGTGCACAGGAAGTCGAACACCACATCACCACCGGCCACGGGATCCACCGTGGTACCGCCGGGGGCTGTCGAGCACGCACCCGGGTGTTTCAGGTCAAGCGCCTTGTTCAGGCAGTGTGCCTTGCTGAACTCGCACCTATCGACGGGTAGGGACAAATGTAAAGTAGTTTTCACTTGAATAGAACAAAACAGCTCTGAACATTTGAATACCAGAAGTACATAGACATATGTATTCATACCAGCAGCGTATTATACATAACGAATCAGCCCGCACATGTGTAGTCTGGCGTGAACTGAACAGTAAGAGCTCTATTCAATTATAACTTATCTAATATGCTTATATTTAAATTTTAGTGCACTACCCGGGTTATTGTATAAACTGCTGTTAAAGCAATTGTTGAAAGTCCTTATTGTCCTGATGTACCATATTTAGGCAACACTACGCAGGAATAAACGGATGTTAAATAGTTGCCAGTGCGGCCAAGTACTGCTGCCGCTGAATGTTAATTGAAATAAGTAAATTTCGGATTGATTACTAGAGTGTAACTAATAAGCCCAATAATATCGGTGACCATACTTATTTCTGTAAGTAACGCCATCTGTTCCGCATGTGACGTCATCTTGGAATGTGTCACAGTCCACACTCGCCTCCGTAACCCATGAACAGCGGTAGAACGTCGCCCCGAACACACCTGCGCATGCGCATATAAATTAAATGTATTTTACATTGTTGACCAATGGGAATTCAGTAATGTTCATAATTTTGGCTAGTTTATATTCCATAGAACGCTAGCTAACTTACTATCATTATACAATCTTCTTTAGAATGCAATACTTATGCCCCGTCTCCTCGAAAATCGCTTACATAGCATTTTACCACAATTATTGTGCATATTGTAAAACAAACTTATTTTTTAATTCTTGTTTTATTCAGATAAAAAAATAGAATTCTTAAAACATATGTTCAATCCGTCTGAATGTTTTGATTTTTAATCACTTCTGTGGCAAAACAAAAATAGAGCAAGTATTCAAGGTTGGCCTGTGTTTCTTTGTAATTAAAGAAAACACGCAAAGTAAAGGTATAAATACGTAAATAAATATACAAATAAGTAAAAACAATAAGTGAATACATTAATAAAAAGCCTCAGAAGATTTTATAATACCTTGAACAGCAAACAAGCAAAACAGCGCTACTTCAGTCTTCATTCTCATCAGGTACAGGTTAATACTATTTCTGATGAAAACCGAAATTAACGCTCCTCTTTGACCAACTTTAGGAGGTCGTGTTATTTAATTCGATGATAACGAGTCACATGTTCTGCCAAAATTGGAACAGAAAACAAGACAAGGCTGTACTAGTAACCTTAAAGCCTGTCAAACCATATATTTTGATCACGTAAATCACGACGGTGTTTAAACATTACATCATCATCGTCGTCGTTGTCATCATCAATAGCAGCAGCAGTACCACCACCATCATCATCATCAACACCACCACCACCATCATCATCACCACCACCACCATCATCATCATCATCAAAACAACTGCGACAGGCTGTGGAAAAGTCTCACATACTCATACACAATACTAGATATATTGACTAAGGACACAACCTTTTCAAGACAAATCCTTGTTTTTTTTTGTATTTTTAACTTATTTTTAATAGTTTGGATCATACGTGTTTGCTCGGAGTTATTGTTTATTTTTTCTTTAAATTAAACTTCGCCGAAACAGGTAAGGTAAATAGATAGAAAAATATAGTATTAATTTAATAAGAATAATGATATAAACTGGTGGCCACAGAAAGTGGACGGATATTCATGGCAACGAACTTAAAATCCACCTATTCATTCTATTTCTTTTCTCCTTCCCAGAGATATTTACGCATAAATGAGAGAAGCATTAGATTCGCGATTGGACGTTAGATCCGAGATTAGGCAGTTGATCCGCGATTCAAAGTCAGATCCGCGATTCGGAGTCAGATCCCCGATTCGAAGTCAGATCTGCGATTCGACGTCAGATCCGCGATTCGACGTTCGACGTTAGATCCGCGATTCGACGTCAGATCCGCGATTCGACGTCAGATCCACGATTCGACGTCAGCTTTGGATTTTTTTTAATTAATTGCCCCCAGCTCTACGGCGTGTATATCAAGTATTAGAACATATGACTAGTTTTATATAACGTTTTAGAAATAAAGGAATGAGGAAATTGACCTTAATATTTCCATGTATCTGATTACGTTACACGGTCTTATCAACAATTCTATATCTGTCCAAGTGTGTACTAATATTGAGAACAATTAAATAACGTCTATGAGCTCTGCAATAAAGGTCACTTGAGAAACACAGCTCTTTCAGAAAATACCATGATCAGCTTTTTGGTTGCTACAGTTTTGTTGGCGGGTAAGTCGACACTTAAGATATGTTATACTTTCTTACTTACCGAAACACAAACGTATAGTAGTTGTATGCGTATACTGGCATACTTATGTAAACTTGAACCTCGGAACTATGAGCAGAAGTGAACTACAGATCGAACAAGCTCAACATTCGGACTTTGTCATTGAATAATCACAACACTTAACAACTTACTCTTTTAGTTTCTTTTTGCAATAATTTCAAGCCTACAACATGTTTCGATGTATTCCAAAGAATTATCCTACCTTGTACGGCTGTTCAAATAAGTTCATGTATTGAAAAAGGGATAGATCATGCTACAATAGTTCATATCTATTTAGACATATACTAGTGTTAATCAATGTTTCAGAAATATATATATATATATATATATATATATATATATATATATATATATATATATATATATATATATATATATATATATATATATATATATATATATATATATATATGACTGGACACACCTCCCTCTCCCCTACATCAGTCAGGAGCGGATCCTGGGGACGAATAAGAGTAGGCGGATCTTGGGGGGGGGGTGCTAACTTCAGAACTGAAATTTATTTGGTTTAAACTGTTGATAAGGGTGTTTTGGGTTACTCCCCCAAGACAGGGTAACGATTTCTAGGCGAAAGTGATGAATATAGGGCGCATTTTATCACCTTTTTCTCATATATTGAAATAAAAAGTAAACTTGGACGGTTTTATGTGGGGGCGCCGTGTGCGCCCCTTGTATCCGCTAATGCATCTATTTTCTGAGCGGGAGTTGCGTAGGAATTGGTTACATCGATATATAAGAGTGCAGCACATACGGCATCGCCTACATCGTTGGACTGTTAATCGGACAACCCGGGTTCGATTCCCGGGCGGACCAGGTCACTTCTGTTGTGATTGGTTATGAAATCCTTTCTACGACCATTCGCACTGTACCACTGCCCCTGGCATGTACAGAAGTTGTCAGTTCCTTGCAGAGGTGAAGGCACCTAGTACTGGTTCACCGCCCAGGAAAGATGGTGGTTGAACTGTCACTCTGGGACCCTTCAATGTGCTCACGCCGGGACCCGGAGTATAAACTACTAACACCACCACCGGCATCGCCTACAGATACACTGTCCTTATATTATAATATTTACACATTCTTCCTACCCCCGACTCCATCAGGTGTTGCGCAGTGCTAGGTCTTGAATTGTCAGTCGGTCTTGCATAACATATGAAGCGCTTTGAATGGTTTTGACATGGTACGACATACACATAAAACACGTATACCCATGTATAAATTAAGCATTTCTCTATTTTCTGTCCCACTTCATCAGCTGGCGTTGCGCATGGCCAGGTTTTGAGCTGCCAGTCATTCGTCCTCAGCCTGGACTGCACCACCTACAGCGCTATGCAGGAATGCGGCACAAACGGCATTACCTACGCCAACAGGTTTGGGAAGTGGCACACAATGCCATTTTAGATTGGTGGTCATGGTACTGTGGAACAAATCAGACATTACATACGTTTGGAATAATCTTCCTATTCAGGATACATGCGTTTTTGTCATTTCTACATGTAAGGTCTTGGAAAACTAAAAGATGTGTTATATCATAACAGTCGAACCCCGTTAGCTCGAACTCGCTTGCCTCGAATTCGTTGTTGGCTCGAATTGATGTAAAGGACCGATTTCATTACACTGAAGGAAAGCATTACCGCTTGGCTCGAATTTTTCGAGACTCGAGGAATTTTCGCCGGTCCCTGTGAGTTCGTGTCAACGATATTCGACTGTGTTTCATACCAAATCCTAACGTTATTTTATCATTTTGATATGAAAATAAAGCCTAGGCTTATGGTAGCCAAATTATTTAACCAATAGCTTAAAATGTGGATAGTCATGCCATAAATACAATCATTTATCCCTTTTCTGCTCTCCCAATTTTGCTGACCTTGGAATCTTGCTAACAGGTGTTACTTCGCCAAGGCTCAGTGTAACGACTCCAGCCTTCACATCCTGCACGACGGCCCGTGCACTACAGCTGAGTCGTCGACCACCCCGTCCCCAGGGTCGGGCGTAGATGGGGAGACGGCGGTCCTCGATTTCTTCTGTACGGCGCTCAGCCATCGGGACTGCCCTACCGATGTGAAGCAAGTCTGCGGCTCCGATAACTGGACATACGTTAACTAGTAAGTATACAAGTAAACATTTTAAGCATATAATAATTGCAACACAAAACATTAATCACGGCTAATGAGTACTCAAAGTAGTATAATTATGCTTTGTATAATTTTATAAATTATAAACATATAAAGAATACACACACGCCCGCACGCACTCCAGCGATGTCCCCTTAACAGGAATGGCGAAGAGATAATCTACAATAACTATTTATTTTTTGTAATGTATTCGAATGTTGTTGTAAATATCTAATCATATCGTTAAATGATTTATTTAGTTTATGCTATTTTGATTATTGACTTAATTAGACGTCTGGATGCTCAATCTCCTTGCCCGAATTCAACTTTCATTATCACGTATATTAACTTTACGTAAAGCTCTGATGTGTATGAAATAAATAAATAAGATTTTTTACAAACGTCCATGATTGGACCGCACTCACTGCATATGGTATTTTAATACATGTGTTATCTTTCACATTTTCATGTTTGCGTAAATAAGTGACACTTCATTTCCTTTTGTGAGTTCTGTCCTGCTGTTTTCCTCAAAGCCAACTGCTTTCCTCTTCCCGGTCCACTTTCTACCGGACCAACTTGAACCGGTTCGCTTTATTTTAGACCAATAAGAAATGGGATCTGAATTCCTCGTTCATTTTAACTCCGTGTTTGTTTTAATTTAGTGTTATGCTGACGTTTTAAAATTTATCATTTCAATTGAATTATTCGTAAATTGGTTGTGATAAATGTGAATACCATTAACATGGGATACCACAGTAGCGAATGGCATGCATGTCCGTATTTTTTTCCAACGAATGATTCATATATTTGCTTTTATGTTTGTTAAAGCTGCATCTCACGGATTGAACGTTATGACAACTTGTTTTTTTTTTTTTTATTATCTTGGAACGAGCTAATTTACGCGAAATTGCATGGAAACCAGTGATACAGTTTTGGAGGTAATAAGAGTTGCATTATATATATGTTTACTGCAAAGTGTACTGCGCCGGGTGCACGTTACCATGGTATTAAAATGAGCCGTTTAGAGAAAAGGGCAATACAAACACATTCAGCATTAACATGTAACGAAAGAAAATACTTAGCCGGTAAAACGGTATATATATTGTTACACTTAACAACTCTATATTATTATGAGTACGCCAGTCCTGTTTATTTTGCATCATCCCTCGTATAAGACTGCTGACAAAAAATCAGATCGCAGATTTACATATTTATGTTCAAAAATTGATGTTTTATGTCTTTTTCTTAAACCGTTAGTAACGCTTTTAGCCATTAAACATTAATTTTTGAACGGAAATATGAAAATCTGTGATCTAATCTTTTGTCAGCAGTCTTATATCACTGGTTTGCAGATATGTAGGCCAAAAATGGCTCATTCCAAGACAAAAATAACAAAAGTTGTAAAAGCGGTTAATTTTTGAGAGTGCAGCTTTAAAATAATAAGTATAGTACCAATATCAGTTGTTGAGCTGTTCAATTGTATGTAGGTTGCCAAGTCTCAAAGTCTAATGTTCATTATCCAGGAAATAAAAGACTGGTATTAACCCAACTTTATCGTTTTTTATTGAATTTTCCAGCTGCGAGTATGACAAACAGAGATGCACTCATCGTGACCTTCACATACAGAACTTCGGCGCATGCGCAACCACTCCATAGCCTCTGTCACGTGTCACGTAGAATTTTCGAATAAAATTTACGAGTTAACATCGTTACATAATTTTATGCATCTATTGCCCTGCCTGGATTTTGAGTTTTATCGAAACATAATAATAAGATATAGTTGTTTTATACAATGCATATGACGTAAGTGTGGACCTTCACCAGTAAGTACTGAGGCTTGATTTGTGTCTGCACAAATAAAACAAAAACAATTGAACGAACTAAGTACCTAAACTGGAAATATTTCTACCTCTGCGTTTAGTCCTGTAATAAGGCAATACGTGGAAAATTGTTTGCTTCACCAGAAGCGATACACAAGTCATTCTCGGCGAACCGGAGGAGGTATTCACACAAACCTCTTAAATATGGTTGCAACACATATAATGTATTCAACAACCAGGTCGTTGGGAGTCGATTACATATCTAAAGTACATCCGGCAATATCAAGTCAGGTACTAGGTGTCTCTATTTATTCCCCGACATTCAATATGACTTTTGGTGTGCAATTCGAGGGGTGAAAGCAAAAAGGTTCTATCTTCTTCTTTTTTTAATGTCACTTAAAACCTTTTTACTTTCACCCTCGAATTGTATGTTGCTAATTTCCTCCCAATGAATCGGTGGGAGTTCGCATTGGACTATTTACCCACAATGACACAGTAGGAAATTTTAACGGTGTTACCTACCGTGATGAAGCGGAGATCCAAATCTAACTGTGTTACTCAATATGACAACGCGGAGGTCAACCTATCTTGATGAAGCGGGAGTTCAAAAATAACTGGTTTACCTAACGTGACAAAGCGGAGGTCCAATTATAACTGCGTTATCTAACCTGAGCAAAGGTCCGATAAAGCAATAATGTTTTGTTTATTTCATAAAAATATTTGGGGTTTCATTTATAAGTCTTTTATGTACTTTTACATTTTATGTAACTTGCCTGTGTAACACGTATTTTGTCAACTTTTATTCACAGTCTTTGTTTTGGTGGGGTCTAATTGAGTTTGTTGTATGGCATTTTATGGGCACCAGTCAATTATAACTACGCCCCCAGGTCCGGGGTATACCGGGGATAGGGGGGAAATGGGCCATGTTTTACCTTCCAGGTGGCCCCGCAGTGCCGAGTGAATGGTTTTGTTTTTCGCTCCGAAAATAGAGGGGAATGTGCCTTACCTAGGTATCCCGGGTTGTGGGGGGCATTTGGTGGGTATTTTACCAGCTGTTTGTCCCCGCAGGTCGGGGGTTTTACCCAGGATATACTGGACCAGAAGTCAAAGTCCCCGCTATTCTTCGGACCTGGGGGCTATGGTTACAATTGACTGGTGCATAACATCGGAAGAATTGGTATTCTTTTTTCAAGACTCACTACTACTCTACTAGTACTAAGGTATATATTTATACTCCTCAACATAGTTCCAAGGACCTCATTTTGTTATGGGTATGTCTTATATAGTGTCAGAGGCAATCATATGCATTTTAATAAAATGTGTACGGATGGAATTTATAATTACATTTAACGAAATACGATGAATATAGGTAAAATAAAAGTACTGAAAGCATTGAAAGGCTGTAGGTGCGACACACGTGGTTTTTCTTTTTTAAAATTGTGTTCAGAGGCAATAACAATCGAATCCAAAAATATTTTGAGTGGCCAAAATAACCCATTAGTTCCTGTCATCACCTTAAGACAGTTAGTTAGTTTCATTACAGTAACTGATAAACCTATATGTACTAGAATAGCTGAACTTGCTTTCATATCGAAAGTTTATTGCTAGTGTAAAGTTTATTGGATGGAACCAAATATGGGCTAAGGACGTACTGAGTATTTATAGAAGGTAAAGTAATGCAGGCTGTTTTAGTCAGCGTATTTCCATTTTCTGCGAAATAATCTATTCTAATCTATTTCACTCGTTTCAAGAAAGATTGACGATTCTTTGGCTTGTTAATACACATTAACGTTGGAATCATAAGGACGTTATTAAATACAGCGGTTTTTTAATTCGCACTATTTTAAACTGCATAACACCATACGTCCCATTTTGTAGCACCTTATGTGAAACTAAAAAAGGGGCTTTGACGATACCTGATTTCAATTGGCGGTACTTCAGTCTGTAGGCCTACAAATGAGCACCGAAAGATAAATAGAAATGTTTAGATACCTTTCAAAATGCAATGATTTGGATTATATGGGCAGGGTACAAGTCCCATTAGAATGTCCATAGAACTACAAACATTCGTCAAAATGGAGATACTTGGCATACTAGTTGAATATTTTATATGTTTTAATCAAAAATATTGTTCTCGTCTTAAAGTTTGAACGGTACATGGCAAGGAGATAATTGTTGGCGTGTTTTATGCTGACAGAAAAAGAACGACGCATTCCACTCCGTTTGAAGTTATAACAAAATACATATAGCGTCCTGAAACATTTTTAGAGATTAGTTAGCATACTAAAAGAGACCACCCGCAGCAGATGGCTATTATATGACAAGTTGCCTTGTTTCAGGCGTATGAGTCTGTAAACTGAATATATGGACAGTTTCTAAATGTAGATTATAAGTATCTTCCATTGGGCTCTCGTGTCACCCCAACCCGAGCGTAGGGTATTTGGTAAACACGAGGTTTAATTTGGATTTTAAATATTGCCTCAAGACAAGGTTTACATGGTGTTACATACCGCGGTCTTTAACAAGGGGTATATGTGTGATGACAATAAAAAAGTAGTTCCATACAGGTACTTTTTTTATCTTTGTCCGTGGTTAAAATAAGGATTTCCAGCAGGGCCATTTTGATCTTCTTATCTGGGGTGGAAGAAAGGGTAGTATTGTATCCTAATATTCAAATCATTTACAATTGCTGTGAGGAAAATTATACGTGCTAATTCATCAGTGAATTTAAATATAACCAATAACTAGTCGTGGTCCTTTTTTTGAAGAGAATATATTCTTGTAAACTTTCTTGATTTTTTTTTTTTCAAATTTATCTTAAATGACATCACCTGATGATTGGTCGTTATTTGAATGAAGATTATCTCAACACATCTAAATATTGAAAATCTCACACATTATACCACTGCAGGATATATAATAATCAACTGCTAGCAACTAATATAACCATTTGCTTTATTAACTGAACAGCGAAAAGATAAAATAATATTTTAATTTATTATTCAAGTCATTATAACACAATGTGGAATATCATTTATATCAGTTATTGCATTATAACTTTGTCAGGTTTGTGCCTTAAAGAGATCTCTTCATAAAAATAAGTAATTCAGTTATAGCTGTGTATTTTTTTACCAAATACTACTACTACTACTACTACTACTACTACTACTACTACTACTACTACTACTACTACTACTACTACTACTACTACTACTACTACTACTACTACCACCACCACCACCACCACCACCACCACCACCACCACCACCACCACCACCACCACCACCCGGTTTCCTCCGTGTATAGACAAGTACGCGGTGATGCCAGGACACTTAAACTGCAGATTTCCATACACTGGAATAGTTGCCATTGCTTCAGGTACGAAACATGTTAAATAATTCCTACCAATGTATTAAACCTCATAACTTGAATTCTAACATCAGTGTTCACTTTTAGTGCGGCGCCAAATTTGAATGTGCAGCCTTTGCAGGGTCAAGATCAAAAAAAGTGTTGCACAAAATCATAAAAGTCTGCTTACCAATTTTAGCATTTTATATATGAGTGATGACTGCGTGTAAGGAAATCCAACTTAGAACAAAACTGGAATCAAATGTATTATAAATGTAACAAAAGTAGAAATGGTAGCATATAAGGACACACGATTTTGGATGACTGCAAAACACAAGCACTCAAAGTATTTTAAAAAATCAGATAATGCGTTATATAAAATTGTGTTTTGATTTGTATACAATGATGTCTGTGTCAACCATGGCTTTGTTTCAGCTCATGTATCGGCCAACGGAGTTTCCATACAGATTAATATTAATCTATTGTATAAGCCTATAACGAACAAAAACCTCCAAAATCGATCTAGTCAACATTGGATTATTATGCGTTTTTTGGCCGTGTGCGCATGACCGTTGGCTAGTATATAGACATTTTGGCAAACAAAGTAATAGTTTTGCTTTACTGAAGAATAAAGTCGGTAGCCATGCTGCACCAGGCAAATGCCGACTTCATGGTTTAGGTAATGACACATTATCTATTACATAAACTGTAAATTCTCTTTCCCAGTCGATTCAATAGTCGCTTGTCCGTAAATAGTACGTTTTTGGATGACAATTTGACTGGCTATCATAACAGATATTAATTTTCTTACTGTTTCAGATGAAGCAGAAATAGTTCACATTCACAACCGTCTGCGTGCGTCTGTCCTTTTGACGGCAGGCAACATGATGCAACTGGTAATTACATTCCAGTGTCCACACACAAATTTATATCTTTTTCAAAGAATTATGTCCAATAGTTTTCAGATGAAACTTTCAAAAACAAATATTTATACAAAATACATTACTTTAATTCATATGCAAGTACAGGAAGCGATTAGTGACATAGATCTTAAGTGAATGTTCTAAAACCGTTTTCTGAAATTTGATAAGTTGATTTTCAATTTGGTTTGGTTGAAAATGCGGAAAAAAGCTTTAAATATCATTAATGTAAGGCTTGTTTCAGGAATACACACGCGGATTGCAACACACGGCTCAACTATGGACTCGTCTGTGTTCAACACAGAGCAGCTGGTTTGAAAGAGCAACGCCAGTAATATTCGATTTATCTACTTTTGCAAGTTATGATAATTGATATCGCCCGATTGATAGACACAATACTGCAGTGGACATTACAAGGACAAACCAAACGGTCAAGAAATATTCTTTATGACACATAGACAAGAAGCAGAACATTCAATAACACTACACTGAAAAATGCAGAAAAAACCTAGGCAGCCTTAAACCTACTCTGACATTTGTCAACGACAGAAGGACGAACGCTTAAGTGAATATACCAAGGCACTATTTTTTACCTGTACCTAAATCATGCATTTTTTGTTTTGATCATTAAAGTCAAATGAGTTAAACATGATAATGCATTAAAGCTATTTTTGCACCTTTAACAAAATCCCCCACCTAATCGTGTTTAATCGCATATGGTTCTAAAAGTTATCATAACAGCCAATCGGTAAGAACCGTAGTCTGACCTAATGAGGCTTGAATTAAAACCCAATGGAAAAGAAATGATTACAATTCGATATAAACATACTGCAACAAAACCAAAACTGTTTGCAAAAGATCTTCCATATGACACTTTAATGCATGTACTCATTGATTGTAATGGCATATGTTGTAATCATTAACTTCAGGTGCATTCATTCCTGGCCAAAATACATACATAAGTCCAACAAAAGTACTCTGGAACGATGTTCTAAACGCTTGGATGGCTGAAAGTGCTAGTTTCACTTACAATGGAACTGCCAACAACAATGATCGAGTTGGAAACTATACACAGGTACTGGTGTGAACTATTTCTGACGTTCGTATTATCCCAGTATCAATAAAAGACACAGGCTAGTATAACCTGTAAATACTGTCCAAAATAATTAAAGCATTCAGGCGGAAACCAGGAACATTTTTGTCCAAAGCTGACATAGGAATGATCGTTTGTCATCGGCGATCAAAACTGTGGTTGAGGACTATCCCCAGGGTAGCAAAGGGGTATGCACAAAGGTTTACTTGCAGACACTTTCAATATATATGAAAAACTACAGAAACAAGCTCAGTAGCCAAAACATAAACCCCGTTTAATGGCATAGGGTAAACGCTTGAGAAATAGAACACAAAAACAAACAATCACAAACACGAAAATGGAACAACAGCACAAAACTCCACAAACAACAAAGTATATATATACTATAAAAAACTAGTTATGTGTATCAAGGATTGCTAGGACCGCCCTGGAACGGTCAGTATAATGTAAATTTACTGGGGGTTTAAACCAGTTTGCGTTCTTATTCCAACAATCCCGAATAAAGTGAAAACGTAAGAGGTAAATTTCATAAAAGTATGCATAAACTTGCATCAAAATAATATTCCTAGTGCAAGGATATTTTGTATCAACAAATATCAATGTTTTCATGCATAATTCACAATCCCTTCACAGATGATCTCTGGTCCTACTACCGGGTTAGGCTGTGCTGTTAGCGACTGTCATGGATACTTCCTCTACATGTGCCTCTACGTACCCATGTATGTCATTTAGCGAAATTTTAAATTATGTTTGATAGTGAAAAATTTTTAACCCTATATGCCAGATCCTTTATATACATGTATATATATATATATATATATATATACTCCCGACCAAATAGATTTCTTTTAGCCTTAGTTAACACACGTTTTCCCCGTAGTGCATGTATTTTAAAACTAGCGCGATCAAATATGTTTTAAAGTAAATCGCATAAATGATTTGTACATGTATTTCAGATTGAATCCTGCTGACATCGATACTCCGTATAAAGTAGCGAAACAACCGTGCAGTGATTGTCCAACACACTGTAACACAACAGCAAACCTATGCAGTCAGTATAAAATAACGCGTTATAGAATAATTTAGAATATTTAGATAATACCATGGCAAGGATAATTGTACAGCACTTATAACTATTTAGTTAAATGCACCGCAATTCCTCGTCCGCTTTTCGAAACAAACCGCAATAGCGTCTAAAGATATGAAAAGCGATGAAAACGAACGCGAATGTGTTGAAAGCAATGCTATTTTTTTAGCAAAGCATCAACATTTTCCAATCTTTTTTTACATCAATTACTTAATCAATTACTAAATCAATTATTTAATTACAGATTGTAATGGCGTCACATGCCTTGGTGGGTCCACGCTTAACCTGGACACATGCAGTTGCGACTGTATCAGATCCATGGGAGTTCCTGATATATACAGTGGCTCTCTGTGTGATTGTAAGTAAAGACTTCATAAGCGCTCGAGTATCATTAGTATTTCCACAGACGCCGCTTTAAATTGAATCGTTTTATAAAAATAAGTATTGTTAAGAGACAATAGCAGATTTTTAAACCTTGATTGCTTCAATGGGAACATCGCTTTGCGAAAATACATGATGTGTAAACCAGTTATACTTGAGTTGAAGTCATAATATTCTGTGAAATACCGATTGATATTGGAGTTCCCATGTTCCGTATTCAATGGTTCAAAGTTAAAATGCCAGGAGACGTATATTTTTTTATAGTATGGTTTACATTCGAAGTGTTTCCATGTTTTTATACTTATCATATTCAGTGAGCTGCAGCGATCCGCTCGGGGATGACCCTGCCTGTGGCAAACCCCCATTCACCAATGACTCGTGTGACACCAATATGGCCACCATGTTCCACTGTCCATACATGTGCTATGTCTGTCCTTGTAAGTTAACTTTGGGGCTTTATTTCATAATCCATTATTAAAACTCAACTTTACAGTTATAAACATCGAACCGATATTTCAGAACTTTGTTTAAGTTTACCACTTTGTTACCCTCATTTTCACATATAGAGGATAATTATTGTTTCAGTGTTAGATCGTAATATATCTCACCGACTGTGGACCAGAAATTATGTTTCACGAATGGTTATATAAGATTCGTGTTACCACTGATCTATAATAAGGTTTCTACTTAACAGGGTATTTTAAAACGAATCTTATTAAGGCGTTCATTTATAATGTTACTTACTAGGTGGAATTCGCAATTCTCCCACCTCAAATAAGTAGATCCATTATTTCAACCATGCTAGAAATTCTTATCTTGCCCACGGGCGAAGATAAAATGCCCGTATGGAACTTCTTTTTATGGTAACCACATTGTAATTATCTCCCTTGTTGAAGACTGTCGTCTGTAGCATCATGAAAACCTTGTCTTGTGGCAATATATAGAACGCTAATTAACTATTTCTCGCTTCAAATGTCACCAGAAAATAGTTTTCACGCACCTTTCAAGAAATAATGCTTAACTGTCCTTAGAACTATTTAAAGACAGATTTGACTATTAACATAAATCTAAATCACTGCCCCCATATCCATGACAACCACGAATTATCGCATATCCATACGCAATAATTTCCACTAAGCACAAAAGAGGTCCCGTAAAAAAATACATTTTTACTTAATATTGTTTAACTGAGGTGGGAGAAAAAGTATCTACCATAGCCGCTCGTGTAAGATAGGCCATGGAAGATACTTTTAATCTCACCGACTGTGGACCGGAAATTATATTATCTAGATGATCAGTTATAATGATACTTACTAGGTGGAATTCGCAAATCATAACTAGATAACCAGTTACTGTTAGAAGCCAAAATACATTTAAAGATAAAACAAATATTATAAAGTCAATATGTTATTTATAAAGTGGAAGTCGCAAACCATTACTAGATAACCTGTTAGTGTTGTACAACATAAAAAAGGTAACGGGTGGCAATTCTCGGCACTTCCAAGCCTGCTTTTAGTCTTATGTTAGTTATCTTATCGAATTAGTTTCGCGAATATTAACTAGAGTGCTATATAATTATCGCAAAAATAAGTGGTTAACACGAAGTAATTCACGAACGTAATAAGGTTATCTTACGCCAGTAATATTCAACCATAGTAAGGCGTTTGCTTGACTCTGGGCAAATATAAGCCTATCGTGCATAAGCGCAGACAGAGTGTAAATAATGTCATGCAGTTACTGTTCTATTCTTCTATTTAGATGCAGACTATTCATATCCAGGCGGACTTCTTCCTTGGGAAAAGGGACTACCAAACTGCACAACAACGACAGTCATCACGAAAACAACAACGAAAGCACTAACTGGCGTAAGAAAATCACCCACATCAATGACGACGGCTGCAGTAAACACGACAGGTTCACGTTACTATGACAGTACTTCTCGGAAAAAGGGACTAACAAATAGCACAGCAACGACAGCCATCATGAAAACAACAACGAAAGCAATAACTGGCGTAAGAAAACCATCCACATCAAGGACGACAGCTGCAGAGACCACGGCTGGTTCACGTAACTATGACAGTACTCCTTGGCATAAGGGACTACCAAATCGCACAGCAACGACAGTCATCATGAAAACAACAACGAAAGCACTAGCCGGCGTAAGAAAACCATCCACATCAATGACGACAGCTGCAGAGACCACGGCTGGTTCACGTAACTATGACAATACTCCTTGGCAAAAGGGACTACCAAATCGCACAGCAACGACAGCCATCATGAAAACAACAACGAAAGCACTAACTGGCGTAAGAAAACCATTCACATCAATGACGACGGCTGCAGTAAACACGACAGGTTCACGTAACTATGACAATACTCCTTGGCAAAAGGGACTACCAAATCGCACAGCAACGACAGTCATCAAGAAAACAACAACGAAAGCACTAACAGCCGTAGGCAAATCATCAAAATCAATGACGACGGCTGCAGTAAGCACGACAGGTTCACGTAACTATGACAAGAATTCAGCGACTGGAACCATCCAATGTGGTCCGTTGTCCATGGTTTGCCTTGCATTGGTATTTGGCTATAGTTGAATGTTAAATGCCTAGTTATTGAAGATACAAAACCTGCTGAACCTAAATTTAATGATGCGAGATAATTTAGATTGACACAAAATATTGTCAGTGACTTTGTATGTGGTTTGTCAAATATGAATAAAATATGACAAAGTTTTACATGAAGTTTTGAATTCATTGGACTGTTTCTTTTATTATCTATTATTATTTTCATTCATCGTTATGTTGACCCTAACAATCAATTTAATATACTTAAATGGAACTTGTAAAAAATATAATTGCAGTGGTGAATTTGTTCACGCTAACAATAAACCCAACTAATCTCGAGAAACGCTGGCATTTTTATTATTGGGATTATTTTTGTACTGAAGATCGATCTAGACAATAACGATACAATAGTGAGGTGACACAAGTCCCTACTTATAAATGGTATCCTATAACTATGTCACGCGTAGCATGTGGACATCCACTACACGTACGTATATCCCTGTGATCTTGCGAGTCTGCTACTAACAAATTTGTTTAAGGGATATAATCAAAGCATACATACAAAATAATCACTTAAAAGACAACAGCAACAAAAAACACACACATGTTTTATGCATTTTTGAGGTAAACACCCTTTTTCAAGTATACGAAATGTATCGAACATCGGTAAGAACTGGTTCCGAACGAAGTACATTGCGCACATTATTCAATTTATTTGAAAGATAATTGACCTTTGTTACCATGAAGAAAGACTAGGACGAATGTTGCGACTATCATAAAATGACCATAATATATTGCTCCTTGTGTAGACTCGGACGAATGTTGCGACTATCATAAAATGACCATAATATATTGCTCCTTGTGTAGACTAGGACGAATGTTGCGACTATCATAAAATGACCATAATATATTGCTCCTTGTGTAGACTAGGACGAATGTTGCGACTATCATAAAATGACCATAATATATTGCTCCTTGTGTAGACTAGGACGAATGTTGCGACTATCATAAAATGACCATAATATATTGCTCCTTGTGTAGACTAGGACGAATGTTGCGACTATCATAAAATGACCATAATATATTGCTCCTTGTGTAGACTAGGACGAATGTTGCGACTATCATAAAATGACCATAATATATTGCTCCTTGTGTAGACTCGGACGAATGTTGCGACTATCATAAAATGACCATAATATATTGCTCCTTGTGTAGACTCGGACGAATGTTGCGACTATCATAAAATGACCATAATATATTGCTCCTTGTGTAGACTAGGACGAATGTTGCGACTATCATAAAATGACCATAATATATTGCTCCTTGTGTAGACTAGGACGAATGTTGCGACTATCATAAAATGACCATAATATATTGCTCCTTGTGTAGACAAGGACGAATGTTGCGACTATCATAAAATGACCATAATATATTGCTCCTTGTGTAGACTAGGACGAATGTTGCGACTATCATAAAATGACCATAATATATTGCTCCTTGTGTAGACTAGGACGAATGGTGCGACTATCATAAAATGACTATAATATATTGCTCCTTGTGTATTAGAGATGCTCATAATTGTCAAAGTTGGATCCATTCCTTTTTTTAAACCAAATGTGATGAAATATTTATTTGCAAAATGTGTTCAGCTCCCTATCATACCATTCGTAAAAAAGAAGTTACTATTTCATCGTATTTGTTTTACCATTAAAAACATTGTAACTTCTTTATATATGGAAAACTGAACTTTTGACAATTTCACAACAGAACCTTTCTGCACAAGTTACGGATTTCAAAACTCTTATCAGAAAGGAATGAGATACAATTAAAAAGGTACACGAAGTACTGCACCGATTGAGGGTCAACCATTACATCGCTTGTTACTATCTTAATCAGAAATAGGCTATCAGTTAAAACAAACAGCTATAGCATTGTTCATTGATGGCATGACAGAGCATTAACAAGCTTTTAAGCCATTCTGAGGATGTCAGATCGTACGTAATACTATATGTTTGCATAGATGCATGCAGAAAACTTAATAGATAACAACTAAAATAAATTGAACATAGTTATTTGGTGTAAGACGTGAACAAATGTTGATGGTAGTGTATTTACCGACGTATATCCGTGTTTAGATCTAATCATAATCAATAATTTATGAACTTTTTAAACTTTATAAAGTTTTAAGCAATACAAATGGAAATGATTTTCAGACTGATGTTCTGCTCTTCATTCTTAAAATTCCTGACATGTTTAAGTACGTCGAAATGAGTTTGCCTTTCTGTTGAATATGTCATTACATATAGAGAGCTAATTAACTATAAAAATCAAGTCACTGAAAGTACTGCAGGGGTGGTTGGCACGATGCCATATACATGATGAAATGTGTTCATGGTTTTGATAATTGTTTCAGTGCTTATGAACTGTTCCATAACATATTCTGATGAATAATTTGTTTACTGGCATGCAATGTTAAAGGTAAATATCTCAGTTGCTAGACAACACCCTAAGTCAATTTCCCAAATGGGTACAAAATGTAAAAAAAGATCTTCAGTAATTTGTCAGAAACGTCCACAGTATATCCGGGTACGAAACCCTCCTGGTACGAAACGTCCAATTTCACATACGAATACATCCTGCATGTAAAGTTTTGCGTGCGAATACAATCTTAAATTTAACCTTTTTTCAAACTGAAGATCAAACTCAATGTATTGCAAGTATATTATCTGTCCATTTTCATCATTTTCTCAGAGTGGCATTTTTCGCACATGTGATTGAACTATTTTGTCAGCGATGGAGTCAGGCAGTTGTCGACAAATTAAAAAATCATTTCACCTTTGACATACACTGCAAGACCTTGGTAAACCCCAACTGGGCTATGATATGTTTTCTACAAAATCACACTGAACCTTGAACAACCTCACAAAATTTGAAAATGCGTTTCAATCTGTGTCATTGATGACGTCACAGTGTCGTGTAAAGCGTATTGGCTGGGTAATGTCTTATATTAAACAAGAATACAAGCAATCAGATAATCAGGGATATATGGTCGAACATAGTAGCCTTTCATCCAGGGGATGAACCAAGAATGATTTGGTAATTTCATGATGGATGTTTTTTTGAAGTATGTGTTTGAAACATAACTCACATAGGATTAAGCGTCTACGATTTGATTAACTCTCATGCACTACAAGACGCGTGTAACAGTTGCAAAATAGAGAACCAGGTTCACTTATTGAGGTATTGACTATGTTAAAATAAATAATAACGATAATCCAATCACAAGGTGATTGTGTCTTTTTGAGATCCATTTCAATTGTAAATCTTTGGTACTTCACTAATCTCGAAACTATTTAGGTGAACTGCATCTGTCGGATTTGTTTGTACTTAAGGTTGTCAGAAGTAGACCGGTATTTATTTTTGTAAATTCTTACATTTTTTTTCTATAGCAGAAACCAATTTCTCGAAATGTCTTGAGTGTAACAGGTTTTAATACCATACTTCATTTAGCCATATCACCTTCTTAAACTTGATTTTATAAACCAAAATATAGTTTATCATGATTATCTTTTAAACAATTTTCTGACAAGTCTGAACAAACTAAACAAAGACATTGCGCAATATATAACATGATGCTGAACGTGTAATCAATGTGTCATACTCTTAAGTTCTGGGTCACTTGATACACTTTTAGGTCATTTCAACGTAGACATCAATTCTGCTACTAGTTTCTTCCCCGTAAACGAGCTGGAATAGTATTCATATCCGCTCATATAAGTTTTCATAATCGAGGTGACCCCAAATTGGTATAACTAAATTAAACAAAAATGTCTTATCCTTTCCAGCTGCGAGTATGACAAACAACGATGCCCTCACCGTGACCTAAACATACAGAACTTCGGCACATGCGCCACAACTCCTTGACCTCTGTCAAGTGTCACGTGGAATAAAATTTTACCAGTTAAACTCCTCACATAATTGTATGCAACTGTTCATTTTCTGACCTTTGAGGTTAAATAACATCAGATTAATAAGGTACCGATTTACCTTTACCCGAAAGCATTGGCGCTTAAAATGTGTCCTTAAATAATTGTTTTTAAACTTACAAAGAACACATAGTCATCATAATACGTGTTCGTATATGACATAATTCGATAAGGTTTAATAAATAGGTACATTTTGTCATAGAGCTATAGGTTTATAGCTCCGTGATTTAGTTGAAAAGATTAAGTGCCAAAAAATGTAGCAAATCCTATTGGACATCAGTTGTCCCCGATAAAACACTTCAATGTGTCAAAATTAAAGCTCTTCATTGTACATCCTTAATATAGGAAACTATTATAATCAAAATAAATGGGTTCTTCTTAATCTTGACTATTTCGATGTTATCTTTTAAGGCAACCGAAGAGTCATTACATGACATTTGAACAAATTCCGAAGTAATATCAAAATCCATGTCATATACAAAATTATCAATTGAGTTTTTTTCTTTCTTATCGCCTCTTGTGTCTTTACGTGCGTTTAAACAAGCCCACAGAGCAGTGAACTGGTTAAGACCTTATATATATGCAGCAAAAATTATTTGTTACTTTTAGATTTATTTAACAATCAAGGATGATCAGATGTGTTTTTGAGTGGAAAAAGGCATTATTTGTTACATCCATTCCGCTAATTTTAGAATTTTAGCCCACTCTCAGTTCAGAATCAAACTTCTGAGCGCAAAGAGCTGGGACAATTTCAGCGATGAGAATGATATAATTTTTAACCATCAGCCTCAGTGTGATTGATCATTAAGTTTTTCATCAGCGGCAATTTTAAGTGCACCACTGTTAACGCCCCCTAACTTTTTCTTAAGCGGTAGAAAGACAGACTTCCACTGATTTTGAATGTTGAAAGTAACCCAATCAAAGAGAAAATATACTTATAATTAGTTGAAACGTATTTTATTTCTGAACGCACATACAAAGTATCCAAGTCATATACAAAAAAAAATTAAAAAAAATGTTATTTTTTTTGAAAACTTTCATAAAAAATGTATGACAATTTGCCAACTTATCTTATATGCCATCGTCTGATGATTGGTTGCTATTCGATTATGGATTATCTCAATTGATGTTTTTGCATATCTAAATGTTTTATTATCTGGCATGTCATCTCACTGTTGGTTATAAATAAACTGTTTGTAACTAATGTACACATTTATTTCATTTAGCTTTGAAGAACTGTATTAAGTCAATATAACACAATGCGGATTTATATAAGTATCATTTATTGCACACTATTTATGTCAGGTTTGTACTTAAAAAATGATTTTCTGATATTAGAATTATGTATTTCTTTATTCAATTTTATATGACTATACTAATAATAATAATAATAATAATAATAATAATAATAATAATAATAATAATAATAATAATAATAACTAAAACTTATAAACTTATGGTAATTATAATAATGAAACTAATCATAAAGTATTTCCAATTTATTGATAGAATGGGAACATATAAAACGAATAAAACATCTTATTAATTTTTGATTCAACAGCTATTGTGTCAGCTGTGATTTACCCACAACCAACATGCTACAAGAAGGTTAGTTGTCATTGCAGGCAATGTAATACTTTTGTAATTTCGGATACTCAAAACGACGCCACACATGTAACACTTCTTTGTCACTTGTCCTTTATTTATTGGGATCCTTTACATTCCTTTATAGATATACTTTGCTTATAATTGAATATTTGTAAACTACTCGGATTTCACCAAAACCGACTGAATTAGGCCAAAAGAGATTGCTCTTTAGCGGTTTGACCAGATATTGAAGATAAATTAAAAAAATAATATTATTATTTTGTAAAAATAACATTTCTCAAAAAAGATGTATTAAATGAAAGAATATAATACATTTGATTATTTCGAGTATATGTTTGTTGCTCTTTTAAACAGTAAGATAAACAGAGTTTGTTACGCCATAACATTATGTCTCTCAACAAGATATTCGTTTAAATATTTTAAAAACTGGTACCGTATTTTTTAAAGCTTCTTTTAAGTTATCATTTTCAGCTAAGAGAATTTTTTTTTTACAACATTCAAATTTATTTCTCTCTATTTGTTATGTTAACTATTCTCATGCATTTATTGTTTTGACCCTTTTCTTCCCTTCATATTTTTGAAAAGCATTGTTCATCTTTACATTCAACTTAGAAAAATGCATTTTTTAACTAAATTGAAGTTTTCACTATTATTTTTTATGAGTAGTTTCCATTGAATTATCATTAAAACAAATATCGAAATAAAATGTAGAAAATATTTACAGAGTCGACAGAAGGTTTCTTTGAAATGATAATTTGAAGATGAAATAGAGTGAGGATTATATTTCTTACAGACCGTCCGGTTTGCGTCATGTACAAACAAATATGCAGTAATGCCGGGCCACATGAACTGCAGATCTCCATTTTCTGGTAGACCTGACACCGCCTTAGGTACGGTAAATGATAAAAAAATTACTTTTCAGGCGATTCTTGTCCACGAGTTCCTATTTTATCAATCTTAAAATAGCTACTGTTCATTGTTAATGCACTAATTCGGGTTGAGACCATCGCAAACTATAATTTAGAATTGAAGATTCACGCAAGGTCACTTTGTGTACCTGTGCATGCGGACAGACATCATTTTTAATAGATGAATTGCTTAAATTTCTTAAAGCCATCTAAAAGATAAATTGGAATCCGAAGTATCAATTGCTTTTTGGATGTAACTGTTTACCACAACATACACAGAAAATGACACATCCATTCGTTCAAAGAACAAATAAACATAAGATAAAACTAAAATATTTTGAGTGAAGTGTCGCTTTTATATAGAACAGATTGAAATAGAACAGAATAAACATATCAGGTGAGCGAATGGTAAACAATATATTCAAAAGAGGCAATGTAATAACATCTTTTTATTTTAGGATAGAAGGGGTGGTAAAGTTCAAAACACAAACATATAAAAGACTGTTAAATAAAAAAGAGAAATGAATAACCAGTTAACTGTTTTGAAAGTTTTAGACAATGGTACAAATGGCATCTAACCAGCGGTTTTCCCAGCCGAGTAAATACTTCTTCATATAGCAAAGCTATGTTAAATATATAAATTTTAACTATTTCAGGGGAAGCCGAAATAGTAGACATACATAACCGTCTGCGTGCGTCTGTCATTCCGACTGCCGGCAACATGATGGAACTGGTAAATGCATTTTAGTGTTCATCGTTTTAAAATAAACCTATACAGAATTCGTCAAATTGTTGACAGAGTGACGTGGAATGAACAAAACATACATAACAATACATTTACATGCAATTTTTTATCAGTTTTATCAGGGATAAATAACAGATCCGTTACCTACATTTTGATAGGTTTATATTTACATTTTGGTGGGATGGAAATGCCGATATTTTTATGAACTGTAATGGTTATTTTCATTTAAGAAACGTTGCCCTTTTTTTAGAAATACGCAAGTGGTTTGGAACACACAGCTGAACGATGGACTCGTCTGTGCTCAACAGAAAACAGCTGGTTTGAAAGAACAACACCAGGTGAGCTTAAATCCATCTATCATTACAAGTTGTGCTGATTGATAGGTTTCCACAATATAACAGTGGAAAAAACGAGACAAGCACAGTATCCATGTAATTACAATAGTCTTATTTAATTGCAAAACGATCAGAAGCAAACATACAAACATAATGTAACAGAAAAAAATGAGCAGTCCAAAACCTACTGTGACATAGGAACAATGATCAAAGCAAAACATACAATCACAATACAATTAAGGCTCAAGATCAAAACAATAGAAAACAACAACAACTGTGATCTTGTTAAAAAGGTAATTTTTAAAAAGCCAAACAGATAGTTCAAAAGGGCCTGCTGCGATTGTATTTTCATATTGCGGGCTTATCAATAGCCAAATTGAAAACTGACTAAAGAAAATACAATAAAAAACAGAAACATCAACGAAAGAAATTCATATTTTCCATATGTCAATACATGTATAATACATGCCCCGCTTGTAATGTCATATTTTGTAATCATATACCACAGGTGCATATATTCCTGGCCAAAATACATACAGGAATCTCAACAAAGTACCATGGAAAGATGTTTTAAACGTTTGGATAGCTGAAAATGCTAGTTTCACTTACAAAGGGTCGTCCAATAAGAAAGATCGGGTGGGAAACTACACACAGGTACTGGTGATTAATTATTTCTGACTCCTATTTTCCCAATATCAATATCAACCGTAGGGAAATGTTTATCAACGAGAAAAAGCAAGATGTGATGGGATTGTACGTTTATATCATTCTAAACAATTAAAACATTTATTTTAACCTATCCATTGGTACTGAGAACCTATTACTTCATATAACAAAATTAAGATGGTTTTAGAAACAAAAATCCTTTATTCTAAAAGCAGTATACTTCTTAATGGGTCAGTCAAAAAGACTGAGCCGTTTAAGGAGAGCAGTAGAAAATAATTATTAATATATCAGGAAAGCTACGCGGGCCGCTGAACGTGGCTATAGTGGTGGTACAGAAATAGCGGATAAAACGTACAACTGTTTGGCTACTTTTCAATATTCGTCTCAATATTTACAGATATAAATGATATCCGTCGGTACCAACTAATTGACTGTTTTTGCTCGAGTTAAAACGTTATTGCTACTGAAGCAACACAGTCTACGATTACCAATACTTATCATGATTCACATCTCTTCCACAGATGATCTCTGCCAACACGACCACTTTGGGCTGTGGTGTAAGCAACTGCCATGGATACTACCTCTACATGTGCCTCTACGCTCCTATGTATGTCATCAACGATATTTGCATTTTTACATTGACCCCTAAGCTTTAGAAATGTGTTTGAACATTTGACTGCAAAACCTTTTTTTATCTCGACATGTCTGATTTTTCACGTGCTAATGCGTTAATTTTGGGCATGTGATCTATTTTTCAACGGAATATGACAACTTATAAAAAAAATTCCATCCATCTTTCAATTTAACTTTACTCGTTTTAAGCCTAAGTTCAAATGCGTTTTTCTCTTACTTTATGCATTTTAAGATCATGTGGGTGATGCATACTTTTAAAGTAAATCAAATTGGTGATTTGTCTTTCAGACTGAATCCTGCTGATATCAATACTCCGTACAAAGAATCGAAAGTGCCATGCAATAACACACATGAAAATCTCTGCAGTCAGTATAAAGTGCTTTTGAATCGTACCAATTAAATTTCACAAGTAACGATTTCTCAACATATCCAACAATACACTCTGGTTTCCATTTTATAAGTGTGAGTTATAAGCAATACTGACTAGTGGGAATGCAATCCATGTATGCTTTATTATCATATAGTATAAGGTTGTGTTATACTCAGAGTTTAACCTTATACTAATATATCACCGGGTGCACCAAATATATTTATCTTCGTAAATGCCAATAAGTAAGTCCCCTTATTGCATTAACAAGAGTACGTGTATCTGCTTTTAGTGATTATTTACCAACTGTACTAAACAAACAACAACGGTGCTTGATATTAAAGGCGACAAAAATCTGGCAGGAATCGACCTGGATCTGTTTAATTGGAAACTGTCAACCCTTTTCTATCAGTATGTTTTCAAATGCTGTAGTTATTGTTTTTAACAGACTGTAACGGCGTATTATGTCTCGGTGGGTCCAAGTTAAACGTGACCACGTGTGTGTGCGACTGTATCACAACCATGGGAGCTTCTAATATGTACAATGGCACTGTGTGTGACTGTAAGTAAAAATGGCATTTGAACTCAATGATCGTAAGGTCTCCCACAAACTCTAATTTCTAATGGACTAATAAGTATTTTAATTTGTTATCTATCTTTTGTTATGTTTACATGATATGAATATAGATAAGGAACTAGTGTACATTATCTTGAAACAAATGTATCTCTACCGCGAAGTAATAAATGGTATATAATATAATGACAGGACTAACGTATTTTCTATAGTCATTATTCTGAGTGTTTGGCAAGTATTTATTCTTTATTATATTCAGTATCCTGCATTGGACCCAACGGGGACGACCATTCCTGTGGGAGGCCTCCATACACCAATGACTCGTGTGACACAAACATGGAAACCATGTTTCACTGTCCATACATGTGCTACGTATGTCCTTGTAAGTAGTTCTAGAGATACTAGACTTCATTTCATAGTCCATTGGTCAAATTCCAGCTTATTTTATTGTTATCAACAGAAATATACATAATGGCTTAACATCTTCACACGAATAAGAACATACCCTCCATTTGGTTCACCTGTTCCAGTGAATACGCTACGATATTGCAGGGGAAACATAACTAAACCGTTTGATTTTACGTGATCGACTGTTAGACTTCACTGGAATCCGAACTGGCTCCAAAACTCTTTACTGTGTTTTGGTTCAATTTGTAAAGTTGCTTAATTAAATTTGAGCGACGATTGTTTATTGCAGACATATTCTTTAATAACACCACGTAAAATTGTTCTATTTTTTATTTCAGATGCGGGGCAGGGCAAAGTAAATGGAGAAGACCGTCTTCCCTGGGAGAAGGGGCTACCAAACTGCACAACAACGAATTCAACTACATCATCACCGAGAACAACAGAGAATAAAGCTGGCATTAAACAATCTTCCATGTACACCACAACAAGATACACCACGGCAACAGACACTACAGTGACAGGTTCTCTCCACAACAGAGAGAGCTCGGCGTCTGTTGTCATGCAGGACGGTGCACTGTCTATAGTTTTCCTTGCATGGTGTTTGTCGAGAAATTGATGTTACATTCTGTGCTGTTGTTAATGACATTATTCCGACGATAATGCTTCAAACGTTTGTTAGATAGTAAACATGGACAAAAAGTCAAATTGTTTATGCGTGAGTGTGTTGATACACAGAGATTCAAATTATGCAATTCAGAAACAATATACGAATAAAGTTTTGAAATTGTTGATTTACGCTCTTGTCCACTCAGTTTGTACTGCGCTATGGTATATCACATTATGGCCATAGTATGAATATGGTTGCCGTTAGAACAAACGTTCATGCTGGCGGTAGCATAACTTCCACTTGATGTGAATAACACATGGTAAAATTTAATGTGAAATAAGTCCCTGTCAAAATCTTCAAGCGCTGAAATTCGCTGGTGTTGATCTTGTACTGCAGAAACAGACGGTACTTTCTAGATATGGAGAACATTTTGATAACAGAAAATCCTTGTGTGCTTGTTTTAAACATAGCAGCTATGGAATCGTTTGTGACCACTTAAGCAATCACTGTTGTGTTGTTTAACATGTTTGTCGAAAAACTATGGAATAACTTTGCGGTATGTGTGAATTATTTAATATCAAAATAAAGACGGTTTACTTTGTTATAATTGTGTCTTTTAGACAGAAATTCCGGTTGGCTAAAAAAACGACACAATACCTATTACAATATACATAGCCATTTCTATTGGCCTGACATCAAAGTAGATATTTCAAGGTACTGCAAATTATGCCACAAAGATAGGAACCAAACCACACAATACCAAAAGCTAAATTGCAATCTATTCCTGCATTTGATGAGCCTTTAAGTAGGACCATTAAACATTGTGTTGGTCATTTACCTAGAAATAAGTCAGGTTATATATAACCCATGTCCTTCAAAACGATTCCCTGAAGATGATCCTTTAGGTAATATTAAAACCAACACTAGTGTCAGTGGCTCTTGTGATGGTTTTTTACATTTTGTTGGTCTTCCAAAATAAGTTCAATCCGATTAGGGGTCATACTTTTTTATCTCTGGCATTTTCTAACAGGTCATGCACAAGCTAGGGATCAAACAATATAGATCATCAGCCTTAAATTAGGCTTATTATAGGTGCATTTGCAATATTCTACATGACATTGAACAATATGTCATACTGTTTTGACACTGAGAAAGAATGGGACAAGTCAGCCATTTGCTAGTTTTTGCAGTAAGAGAATATGTACAAGAGCCTCTTGGTTTTATTCGTGGAACCTTAAAATATTTGAACGTGAAGGTTTTGTCAGGCAATGATGTAACTTCAGTAAATCTGCTCCTGTATGGCTCCGACTAAAGAATCAGGTTGCACTGTCTTATTTCCAAAGTTGTGTTTGTCCAGAGACATTCTACGATACAACTATCAACAGTGTTAGAGTGTTGTCTCTAATAACCGTAAGTTGACTTGATATCATAGCCACAACATTGTTTTGCCGAGAGAGATTGGAGCCATCGGGCGAATTAAACATTAAAAATGTTTTTATTTAAGAAAAGAGACGAATTTATTCCTATATAATTAGTATTTAGAATAATAATCCTGAGCCTAAAACTTAATATAATTATATTACAAATACAACCTTCATCACTCCTATAAGTGTATGTATTCGTTTTATATACCTGTTTTTGTCGGCCAGGAGCTTGTTAGAAACCTGGTCTGTGTTGCTAGATGCGTCATGGCTTTACAAGTTTTTCTTTTGGTTTTTGCATTTTTCGATTGCATTTGTGAAGCAGTTGTGAAAATTGGAATTTAGTTTTCTTGATTTCTTTTTCTGAAAAAAAAATGCGATAAAGATGCAATATCAAGTACGGTGTAATGTCTATAAATAAAGAGCCTTGGTACAAAAGTCATGTGCTTTCGTTTCGTTAGGTGTATCTTGATTTTTTTATTTTTAATCATAATGAAAATGACATGGCTGTCATGACAAAAATCATATAATGACCTATATTTTGGTCCTGTCTTTCTTCATTAATTTATAACTCACTGTAGCATTAATGTTCATAAAAAGCTTGGAAATGGTTCTAGCGTCTGTACAACTTATTACTAAAAAGAACTCCATTATCAATTCAAATAATATGAAACTTTTTACTTATATACTTGTCGTAAATAGTGTACGAGTATTATAAACGACCATGATATGGGCCCTCTCCGTTAAGTACACATGTTCATATATATATATACATGAACATATATTATCTTTACTAAGTGTCATGTTTAATCTTAGCAAGGGACATTTAATAGATCTGTGCCTTTCTCCACAGTGAAGCACTCATCTCTGCGGTCAACTTTCTTCCATATCCAACGTTTTTCATGTGTAGATTGTCTTTGTTGTTTTGTGACAATAGGTTTCTATTGATTAGCGTCTGCTAGGTCTTAACTGTGTGCTGCTAAACATGGTCTTTGTTTAGTTTTCGGGTTCTGGGATTAACCAGTAATTTGGTCATGCATCTATTTCTTCTTCAATTTCGAGCAAGAATACCGAAAAGACGACTGTGTTAAAGCTTGTTAAAGGACGAGAACGGTTACTTCAATGGTTAGTTTATTCCCTTAAAAAGGAATACTCCAATGCATGTCCGTACTATTCATAGTCACAATTTGTTCGTGTTCCCTCAAAAAGGAAAACAAAACAGTACTGACTTATAACCACACTATGAACTCATATATCATTACAAACTTATGGTTGTCTTCACAAAAAGGCTAAATATATTGGTAAAAACTGACCTGAACCTCTTTTCGAACTTCGATTTTCCGTCTTCTGTGTCCTGTACGTGGAAAGATATTTGGCCTTGCGACACCACTCCTTTAACAATGTCATGTGTCACGTCACGTGAATTTACAAGCAACTGTTGTATCTAAATACTTCTAAATTGTCAATCAAAGAGGGGTTTTCGTAGTCAGATCATGTACTGTATCTGTCTATCATGCATATGACATAATTATACAGGTGTGCATCTTGAGTAATTGCGCCTTGTAGTGTGTGATTAAGAATACAAAAATACAATACAAGAAAGTAAAATGAATTTCTTCTTCAAGCACTCAAATAAGACCTTGGAACATATTTATTACTGTGCGGTGTTTTTGTCTCAGACTAGCTTTTCTATATTAACAAATGTGTAAACTATTGTAAACTCATAATAGTATTTTAAACGTATTTAGCAATTTGCAGTATCGTACCTTTCTAAAATCATGTTAAAATTTATTTTCAAATAACAATTAAATTTGGAGTTTGAGTGTAAAATATCAGACTTAGACTCATCTGTTCAGTCTGAACTAAAGATGTTGTTATAAACAAAGAGAAGGGTTGATCATTCAAATTTCACCTCAAATTGTAAGAAGATGAAGGAGGCAAACTTACATCAACTATAACATCATTTCGCTACAAGCATTTTCAACAGTCAAACAGTATCAGCAAATTCTAGCAAATATACAAACTTAGGACTGATCTTCCGCCTATAAAGTCAGTTTTAACTTTATGTACGTGTTAAAGTTACGGCTGGCAATCAACGTTGACACATGGTCTTCATCTAGTGGGCATTTTTGATTAGTTAGCATTTGAAAAAAACTTACCTTGTACAACCATTATTATATCTTTTTCACTTCGATATTTTCAGTCATGAAAACAATACAATAAGCGAACCAAATACATATTTATATGACTACATAAAATAGGCTCTGGAAGCGTGGTCCTTGTGTAGCAAAACATATGGAAACACCAGCCTCGGTGTGATTGGTCATTCACTTCTTCATTGACAACAATGGACAGCGCAACACTGCGGGCGCCTCTAAACATCGGCTTAGGACGTATTCTCTTGTCAAAACTATCAAAACATTTTCAAGAAGGACAAAATAAACTTAGTTCGAACGTTAATAGTAAGTCAACCAAAAAGGAACATACACTTCGAATTTGTTATAATGTATTTTAATTTTGAAAGAACATACAAAATATGAAAGTCATATACAAAATATCCTAATATAAGCTAGGGCTGGGAGCAGATAACAAATTATACAAGCCATTTAAAAAATATATTCTTTTGATTAAAGAGAGCCCAAACAAGGATGTTGTCAATTTATCTTAAATGACATCGTTACTGATTGGTTGTTATTCGAATATAGATCATCTCAGTGGATTTTTGCATATCTGAATATCTTGCATGTCATATCACTGCTGGATACATTTAATTAAACTGCTTCAAACTAATAAATGTATTTCTTGATTTAATCTGGTCGGATATTGCAGATTATTATTACACAATGCGGAATACTATTTTTATGCTTTATATAATTGCATCTATATCAGGTTTGTGCTGGAATTAAAAAACACACACTACCTTTAAAACATTTATACAAATATATACAATATCAAGGTCTATGGGTATACAACGACTTCTACCCCTACTACGGCTATTACTTTCGCTACCACTATCTCTACCACTAATACCACTTCCACTATTACTACCACTTACACTACTACTACTACTACAACTACCACTACCACCTCCTACACCACCATTACCATTTCCACAACCACTACTACTACCACCACTACCACTACCTCTACCACTTATACCACTTACACTACCACTTCCACTTCCACAACCACTACCACTTTCACAACCTCTTCCACAACTACTACTTCTACCACTTCCACTACCACTACCACTACAATCACCAATTCCACAACCACTCACATTACCACAACCATATCAACTTCTACTACAACTTCCACTTACACTACCACTACTTCTATCACTTACATTACTACTACTACCACTTCTACTACTACCACTACCACTACCACCACTATTACTACATCCACTAACACTACCACTGCACTACTACTTCCACCACTACCACTACTACTACTACTTCCACTTACACTACCATTGCACTACTACTTCCACCACTACCACTACTACTACTACTTCCACTTACACTACCACTGCACTACTACTTCCACCACTACTACTACTACTACTACTACTTCCACCACTACCACTACTACTACTACTTCCACTTACACTACTACTACTACTACTACTACTACTACTACTACTACTACTACTACTACTACTACTACTACTACTACTACTTCCACCACTACCACTACTACTACTACTTCCACCACTACCACTACTACTACTACTTCCACTTACACTACCACTGCACTACTACTACCACCACTACCACTACTACTACTAATACTACTACTACTACTACTTCCACTAACACTACCACTACTACTACTACTACTACTTCTACTACTACTACTTCCACTTACACTACCACTGCACTACTACTACCACCACTACCACTACTACTACTACTACTACTCCACTTACACTACCACTGCACTACTTCTACCACCACTACCACTGCACTACTTCTACCACCACTACCACTAACACTACCACTGCACTACTACTACCACCACTACCACTACTACTACTACTACTACTCCACTAACACTACCACTGCACTACTACTACCACCACTACCACTACTACTACTACTACTACTACTACTACTACTACTACCACTACCACTACTACTACCACCACTACCACTACTACTACCACCACTACCACTACTACTACCACCACTACCACTACTACTACCACCACTACTACTACTACCACCACCACTACTACCACCACTACCACTACTACTACCACTACTACTTCTACTACTACTACTACTACTTCCACTTACACTACCACTGCACTACTACTACCACTTCTACTACCACATTCACTACCACTACCATAACTACTACCATTTTCACTACTACTACCACTTTCACAACCACTACCACTTCCATAACCACCATTACTTCCAATACCACCTCAACTACCACTACCAAAAGTACCACTCCTATCACTACCACTATCACCCTTACTACTTCTGCTGCTGCTGCTGCTACTATTACTACTACTACTACTACTACTACTACTACTACTACTACTACTACTACTACTACTACTACTACTACTACTACTACTACTACTACTGCTGCTGCTGCTGCTGCTGCTGCTGCTGCTGCTGCTGCTGCTGCTGCTGCTGCTGCTACTACTACTACTACTACTACTACTACTACTTATAATAATAATAATAATAATAATAATAATAATAATAATAATAATAATGATAATAATAATAATAATAATAATAATAATAATAACTAAATCAACTCAAGCATTAATCTCTGTATATTTGGTTTGACAGCTCTTGTGTCGGCTGTGAATTACCCACATCCAACATGTTACAGAAAGGTAAGTTGGTAATTGCTTTGGCAATTTTGTGTTCTTGCTTTACAACTGTTTAAATGAATTTCTCACAGATATAAAAAAAAAAACATATATTCGAACAAAACTAATGTTACACTATGATTTCAAAAGATTTTTTGAATTATAAAGAAATTTGTAAAGCTCGGATTTACAGGTACATTGTGAAAATGAGTATGTGGGACTTTTCCTGTTGCATTTTGGAATTTATATAGATAACTTAAAACCATGAATGTGTTTTAACACATTAAACACCTTTTAAATTATCTAAATTAAGTTTAAATAAATCGGCTTAATAGTACGTTGAGATGATAATTATTTACAGACCGCCCACTTTGTGACATGTACAGACAAGTACCAGGCACTGCCAGGCCACTTAAACTGCAGATTTCCTTTCTCTGGCCATCGTGACAATGCTTCAGGTACGGTAAAAAATACTGTTTAAGTGTTTCTTGCAAATAAGTTTGAATTATGTTACTTTATATGTCAGGGAAGCTGACAACGAGGCGGCATGAATATAGCAGCATGAATGTATGTATGCGCACAGATCTTTTACCGCTTATACTACAACCTAACATTTTAAGCCAATGAAATTGCCGAAAGGCGATCAAGTATTATGCTAACTTATTAAGAATTTCAACTTTCGCGGGTGTTTAAAGGTACGCCCACTACCACTCATCCGATACACACTCACTGTTTCAAACTGTGTTGGCAATATGTCAGCCACTGAGGGTGTATTCTTAGTCACTTAGATAACGGAAGTAATACCTTAATGGTTAACAGGGCTCTTTCGATATGCTCACTCCGACATGATTTAGAACCGAGTAAAACAGGACGTATCTTTTGAGGCATCTATAACACGATGTCTTATTAGGTGACTAAACATTAAAATGATGCCCAAAAGACCAACGACACAAACTAAAGGATTATGGTATTGCTCTGCATCGGAATAATCAAATAGTGAGAACAAACCAAAAGACAAGCTTGGCATCCAAACCTATCAGTCAGCAATTTTGGTTCTGTGATTCTATAAACAAATGACATAAACAGTTATATTGTCTCAGCCGTTTGAATATTTTCCAATACCATAAAGCAGGGCTGTACATTTACGCACACTGTTATAAAACATACAAGTGTTGACTGTTCCAGATGAAGCCGAAATAGTAAAAATCCATAACAGTCTACGCGCGTCTGTCCATCCGACTGCCGGCGACATGGTGGAAGTGGTAATTGAATTTCAGTGTAAATATATGTACATGTATATCTTTTACAATGGAAGAAATGCAGACTGATATCCAAAAGAAGACAAATGAAGTTGGCTAAAAAAACAAAACAAACAAAAACACACGCCAGAACTTTTGATATAAGATGCGAGTTTCGTTGGCGCATCTGAACTGATGAGGTACGAAGATGAAGAACGATTTTATATGACTACTTATCTTTAACCGTTTCTACATTTTTATAAACTAATATTGCCCTTTTTGGTTGACGAAAGGACGGTATCCGAATTGGCAGAATGATAATGGTTATTGTAATTTTAGAAATATAAATGCTCCGTTTGTTTCAGGAGTATACATCTTGATCGTTAAGTTAACGAGTGCCTCTTACCGGTCGTAGGTTTACGAGCAAAATTAACGATAAAGCAGGTGCACGTTGCGTCTCTGAAATGGTTCGGATCGGTAATTTTGGTCGTACTACCAAAATCAGCTAACGATCGCCTTAACGATCGTCTCTGAAACGCACCCCAGGTCTGCAGCATACGGCTCAACGGTGGACTCGTCTGTGTTCAACAGAAAGCAGCTGGTTTGAAAGGACATCGCCGGGTAAGTTTTTATATATTCACTAACATAAGTGCCTATTGATAACTCTCCAAATTCATTTCCACAACAATGCAGTGGTCATTACCGGGAAAATCCCTGCAGCTTTTAAATTAGTCTAATCATGTGGCACAAAGAACTAAAGCAAAACACCATTATGCATAAGGAAGAACAGTGGAAGGACAGCAGCCAAAAACATACCGTGACATTATTTAAGGAATGAATTGCGGGGTTGGTGTCATTATCGGGGTATGAACGCAATTAGGCTAGTCAAAGTGTGTGGAGTCCACGCGTACTTTTACTAGCCCAATTGCGTTCATATCCCCGATAATGACATCAACCCCGCAATTCATTTCTTATATTTACACCAATAGTTCATTATTTTATTCAAGAATTGTTAAAAGAATACTTCATTTCATTAAAGAAAACCTTTCAGAAATCCTTATTTACTCATTCTGTAAATAGAAGGACCCGAATGTAACCGGACATATTTTTTCAAATGACGTCACAATAACGCGGGAAAAGATCAACCACTTGAAATCACTTTTAAATGTATAATTGAAACACTGATGGCAACAATACATTTAGAATATAATAAATAAACACTTTCTAAAATTTATATTTTACGGGACCGTCTGACACAATACAAACAATAACAAGATCAATAGTTTTCATGTATATTGTTATGCGATGAATTGCGATCCGAACATAACCGAAGATGTTGCGTTCATCGATTGATAAACACAATTGCCGAAAGGCAGTTCATTTAGGGGATTGAAGTTGATGTGTAAATATTTACTGATAGCACCGCTACAAGCAAAACAAAACATAAAATAATAATATACAATAATAATGCATTCGGAAGTATTGAGGAAGGCCAGCAGCCAAACCCCTACAGTGACATTTTGAACTGATAGCAAAATCACAAGCTAAACCTTCAATAACAATACGTGTGACACCAACATGGCCACCATGTTCCACTGTCCATACATGTGCTACGTCTGTCCTTGTAAGTAGACATACGGACAGTTCTTTACATTTCGTAATCCATTGGTAAAAAATCCAGTCTGTTGTAAAGCTATAATCCCAAACAATCATTATGCCGATTGATAAGAACTTTGTTATAGTTAGCATCGTTGTTAACTCATACATCTACTTTTCTCATTTTTTTTTAATAAACTTGATAAGATTATGAAGTTATTCTGACAAGATGGAAGAGAACTGTTTCAGTTTTTTTTTTATTAAATTATATGAGCATATCAAACGATATCGTTAACAAAGTTCGAGTTTCAAACCATCCGTCCATTTTGAAATGTTGGAAAGCATGTTTACACGAAAGACCATGCGGCCGCGAAAAGCTGGGAAACAAGCTTTACTTGACAACAAACACAAAATACGTTCTGTGTCGTTTAATGCAGAGTAAGATGTGTGTTTGCCTCTGTGCTTGTATAAGCCGTTCATGTGTTGTACAGACAGATTTGTTTATGTTTATGTTTGTTTTTGTCTTAGATGCAGGGAAAGACTACTCAATTGGGGCCGAGCGTCTTCCATGGGAGAAGGGGCTACCGAATTGCACAACAATGACAACTATCACGAAAGCAACAACAACTGCAGTTAAAGCTCGCGTAGGAACATCTTCCCTGTCAACCATGGCAACAGGCAGTACAGTGACAGGTACTCTCCACCACAAAGAGAACTCCGTGTCGCGTGTCATGCAGGATGGTGCCTTGTCGATGATCTCCCTTGCATCGGGGCTGGTCTTTAAATTGATGCATACTTATGTATGGTTGTAAATGGCAACACTACGAATTCAAGGTGTTACTTCAAACATTTGTAAGTCAATATGGACAAAATTCAAATGGTTAGTGTGTGGGTTTATTGAAATATAGACATTTATATTTTGTATTATATAAATAAATTCCAAATATAGTTTTGAAATTATTTGACTTCTGCCACTGTTCTCTCCGTTCGTTAATTCGTCTTCGAAATAATATTCGAACTTATGGCCATAATATGCATGGGGTTGTCGTAAGAACTAACGTTGGCGGTACTTTTTCTTTGACATGTTTACCACATAGTAAAACATGCTTACCTGTACATAAGGAGCAAGTCCCTGCAAAAAAGTGCAACGCTAGAATGCTCTTGCGGAGATTTTGCACTACAGAACTAGGCAGTATAGTCAATATATGGTGAAATTGTCGGTAACTGACATGTTGTCAAATAGTCCTTAAAGCAATCTGATGTATCCTTTTGCAATTTAATTATTCTTCAAGCACGACCCTTCAGTTTAACAAACAGCACAGCAGTATCGGCTTGGCCAGGACTATTCATTGACAATAAAAGTAACTGCAAGTCTAACTCTGTAATTCATGAAAACATGTTTCTCGGAAGAGTGTGACTCATTTTCTCGAAAAACAACTTAGAACAGAATACTGTTTTTGGATCCAACCTCGTCAAGAAAAGGGCAGATCTGCGCTGATTTATCTTTTTTATTGCTTGCAATTGTCTTTTACAAGGAGTGAAAAAGGTCTTGAGGCCCACTAATGTCATTTTGATGGGCAAATTTCAAACTCAAATAAGAAAAAAGATGAAGTATCTTTTCTATTCTTTTGAATTGAATAAAAACATTTATTTTTCTAAAAACACGTTTATAGTTTCTACAAGCTTGAAATTCTAGAAATTGCCTCCTCATGACTAATTTGAATATGACGAAGTTTTTGCGGTATACAAGCGTTTTTTAGTAGAAGGCTGACCAATTTCGATCAATATTTAGAAATGTAGTGATTATTTTCTGAAAAAGGGGTGCAGTTAATTCTACAAACGAAACATCAGTAAAGTCATTTCTACTGAACATATTTTATATGTAGGTGCATACACGTACAGTGCAGATGTTACCTGTTGAAAATGTTCTGAGCCACTCAAATTTGTTTAAATAACGCAAATAAATGGTCTCCCTATCAGGTTGATAATTCTCTCTCCATTCATAGGACGACATATGTTATTTTCGCTCTGGAATCAATGTTAGACTTTACTGATTATGTTGTTTTTCCTACGAAGGTGTGTTTATAAAGAAGCTTGGTACATATGCCATGTGTTTTCGGGGGAGAATATTTCCTAATATGGGATGTTCGGTAAGGGTATTTCGGTGCACATCGTCGTCACATTGAATATTAAATGATTTGTTATAAACGTGAACTTAGCTGAATGATTTTAATCTTTAGGTAAATGGCATAGATGACGTTTGTAAATAACTTAGTTACTATGGTCTTGGACCTTTTTATATTGATGGTAAATTATCAAATAAATGTAGGCTTTAATGTACGTCAAAAGGTTATAGCGTCTGTATAACTCATCAATAACCAAAACCCCGTTGTGAATCCAATTTATATGAAAGCTTATGTGTCTGTAGTGAGTTTACTACAACTGTTGACGTAAATAATGTAGGAATTTTTAAATGACCATGGTATGGACCCATTCAGTTGATCACACATTTCCAAACATATATTTAATTCTTCAAGTGTCAGTTTGTGTAAACAAGCGACACTTCATTTCAATGCCAATAGTTCTTTCCCGCTGTTTTCACCACTGCAAACCACTATCCCCTTCACATGCCACTTTCTTTCAGCACCAACTTGAACAAAAACGACAGACCCCTTGTGATTTTAATTACAGATTTACCCTGTGATTTCGGTCTCGTCGATAATGAATATATTTCACAAAAATGTCGATTGCATGACAGTGCTAAAGCATGGAATTCTACGACGACTGTAACCTCATTGGTTATTAACTTATTAGATTTCATTACCCTAAAATGGCTAATGTTTGGTGGCCTCTAAACCCCAATAAAAACACAATACTGCTTTGTAGCCTAGAAACGGCTTCAAAAAATATTTATTTTAATTATGACTGTCTTCACAATCGTACTAGATACATTTTTAAAATCTAAACTAAAATAGGTTTTGATTTGTCTGAACATTAATTTTGCTGCGAGTATTACAAACAGCGGTGCATCACCGTCACCTGCACGTGCCGAACATTGGCCCGTGCGTTGAACACTGGCCTATGTCACGTTAAGTTTCTAAAGTTACTTTCGTTATTAGTTGTTCTGCAACTATCAACAGGCTTTTCTTAATCAAATACTGATACTGAACGTTATCTTGATAGCATGCTGTTATAATTTCTATTGTCGCAGCTGCAGTCGTGCCAGCATAAAGAAAACAAGAACCGATGTTTTTATTTCGTAAGGCTTACGAAAATACAAGATTAATAAATGTCATTTGAAAGGCACTACTTGATTTAGTTAACTAGTTCGTAGGGTTTAATACTAGTGCATAGGTACAGTTGGTGAACAGATAAGTTGCAAATACAACAAGTTTATCTTCTTTGAGCATAGTTATTTTCGATAAAACACTCCAGTGCGTGCAAATCAATCTCTTCATTGTATATTCTGACTTATAAGTGGTCTTATAAACAAGTTGAAAGGTTGTTCATTCAGATTGCTCATTTCATTTTTATCGTTTAAGGTAGTTGAAGTACGCAGACTTGATTCGACTAAGCAATCGAGTCGTTTACAAGGCATTTGACAAAAATCTATACAACATTAGAAATTAACTATATTTTATTATCGCTTCAGGTGTTCATTCATGCTTTTAAACAGGCATCATAAGCCGACATATCAAGGGTCTACACTACATTTGAACATCTTTTAAGAGTCGAATTCATCCATGTATGCTCCATTAAAATATGCTGTATAGTGCTGAAATAGTAATTTCCATTAATGTTAGGGTTCACCGATCGCCATGCATGTAAGAACAAAGTATTGTTACTTCACAATGGTGATTTTTACGTATTTCGTTGCATATGATTATGTTCAATGAATAATTGAAATAAGAGTGTGTTTTATCCTGTTCTGTTGCAGAAAGTATGTGTCATGTCTTTTCCGATCATATCAGCCATTGTATTTGTTAAGCTAAAGGCGACCAGTGGTTTTTGTGCATGTTCAAGACAATTATTTACATTGCAGAGTACAACAACTACAATAACTTTAAAGTTTGTGCAACTTTTTGCAAGAATATCGTATGGAAAAACATCCGAAGAGGATTTGATGGTGTGTACAAATAAAGTCGGCTGACGATTGGTTGTTTTCCAAATAAAGATAATACCAATTGATTGTTTTGCGTATCTAAATATTTCATAATCTTGCACTCCATATCACTGCAAGTTTAAAATTCATATAACCACATGTTTTATTAACTGACAATCGGCTATACAAAATGAGGAATACTATTTTAACAGTTTTCTGTGTTATATCTATGTCAGGTTTGTGCATGCAATGCATTTTTCTGATTTATGGAGAAGTTGATGTTTTTTCTGACTTACTAGAGAAATAATAATGAACAATTATTGCATTTTCTGTGAGGTCAATATTTGAGGATGTATCTAATGTATTGGAAAATTGTAATTACGAAAATAATAATGACTGTATCAAAAGTTCAATTTAAACAGCTTTTTAAAATACATGTTTTCTATTTCTTTAAAGCGAAGTATAGGACTATACAATTACACTTAATATTGTTTAATTAACTTTCTTTTTGATTGGCAGCTTTTTCATCGGCTGTGACATACCCAAATCCAACATGCTACCAGAAGGTCAGTGCAATGAATTAGTGAGGACGATTTAATGTTTTAAATGAGTTGTTATTTTTGATAGATACATGCATTTCACCATAAGTGAAGAGATTTACATATAAACAGATGGGTAAACAAACTATATGCACACATCATTGCTACCCTTTTCTGAAATCCTTGCGTGTGATTTACACAAAACCTATGCACTACTTCTTACCTCTGAGTAGCATTCTTTGAAATATAAGTCTATAGTTTACACCCGTTCAGAACCCGTGGTAGAACCGCTGACTGATAATAGGTCATCAGAGTTTTGGCACTTACGGTATCTGAGTGAATACCACAACTGCATAGTTCTAAATAAGCCCCGCGTAGTTTTGTACACGCTTCTTGTACACATTCCGGCACAGGAAGTGTCTCATTGCAGATTATACCTGTAATGGGTGTATTCCTACAGTGTTGGGACGAAGTCGTGTCCTCGAGTAAAAGACGGTTTTACAGATTGTACTGGCACACATGATTTGTTAAACACTACTGGCACACATGACTTGTTAAACACAACAATGGCTCATTGACTCGTTATATAAAACCGCCATCGTTCGGAGAAATAAGTGTAAATTTATATTATATTGCCCATTTCGGTCTTCGAGAAAGAAACAAGCACCATATCGTCTGCAAGTGTAGGCGCACCACTCATACGAATGCTATACATAGTCCATAAATTATTAACTAATTTACATAACAGATGTATGTATTATCCAGGTATTGAAGGTATATTTTAAATGCTTAGGCTCGCAGAGCTTTATACAATTTAAAATGTAAAACATCGTATTAAAATAGTGACACTTACATCGTATATCAAACTATATTATTTAAATGTCCAGCCACAAATCCACTGATTCTGGATATGGCACCCGTCCGATCCCAACTGTCGGGGTAATTTTTTCAAATCTCATGGAGGCCACAGGGGTACTCGGCTATCCTGCCGGCGGCACGGCATTCTTTCCAAGCCGTAGACTGCATCAGGAGCTTCTAGCGAGAAGCTGCCAGTTCACGATGTATAGAAGAAAGTTAAACTGGTCGAAAATGTAGAATTAGACGCAGTTTAAACAAATCATACGGGGGCCGGTAGATATGTTTCCGTACCATAAATTACAAATCGATACAATTACACGTTGGTACATTCGTTGATGCTGTACCGTAATTTAAAAGAAATTGCAATTATTTCACAGACCCAGCGATTCATGGCATGCCCAGACAAACTGCAGAAATTCGTATTCTGGTGGACGTGCGAATGCTTCAGGTAAGTTCATGTTACATTCAGATTTAAAAAGAAATTCTGTTTTACTTACTTAAACATATTTAATATATGTTTAAAGCTGTTCTTTTGCAATAGAACATGCTTATACGTATCAATTAATACCGGCACATTATGTGGCTCGCAATGATAAACCACACAAAATTGAGGGACTTTTTCAGATGAAGCCGAAATAGTGAACATTCACAATCATCTGCGTGCGTCTGTCCGTCCGATAACAGGCAACATGATGATCCTGGTAATGACCTTTCGTTTTTAACACGCACGCACGAACACGCAAGCAAGCTAGCACACGCACACACGCACACACACACACACACACACACACACACACACACACACACACACACGACTCGAGCTCGCACACACGCACATTCAAAGTTTCATTGACGAACAGAAAACAACTAGTAAGATAATGTTTTCTATTAATTATACGAGATATTTACACTTATTTGATGAGTTGGGAAATTCGGTAAAATCAGACGGTGACCGAATCGTACGTTGATAATGTATATGATCATCCAGATTTCCAGGTACACACGCGTTGTTTGCAGGACACGGCCAAACGGTTAATTTGCCTTAGTTCAATAGAAATAAGATTGTTTGAATAAACACGTTTTGAAGCGTCTATTTCTTCTATTTCATTGAAAGAAAAATGGCAGAATGATAAACAGATGATCATTTAAGAGAGACATAAAAACATGACTGCTTGTTTTAGAACTATACAACTGGTCTGCAGAATACGGCTAAACGTTGGACTCGTCTGTGTTCAACAGAAAGCAGCTGGTTTGAAAGAACATCGCCAGGTAGGGTTCAACTAATATATCGAGGGGTGAAAGCGAAAAGGTTCTATCTGCTTCTTTATTTAATGCCACTTACAACCTTTTCGCTTTCACCCCTCGATATTCTCACAAGATTTGCTAAACAAAAACTCGCTTATTAAATTTAATTTCAACAAAAGTACAACGGACATTGCAGAGAAAATTGCCAGCAGCTAAAAAACACTAAGGACCACCCACCAAACCTACAATAACAATGCAATGGAAACTTTAGAAGAAATCAAGCCTATACTTAGACATTATTAAAGGTTTTTCCACGTAGAGGTTAGTTGATGGTGGATGTGTTATTTATTTCAATGCACACATTGTGTCTTATTATCTTTAGATGACCAAAGCGTTGGTAAATATACAAAAAAAACATCAAACAATTAGGAATTTGATATACAATATGTTTTCTTTTAATCTTGTTTCGTGGGAAAAAATGTACATCATATACAGATATAGTGTTGCTGTACACAAAGTTCAGAATGTAGCCAAGAGGATCTTCATATAATTTTATAAAAATAAAAAGCATCATTTGTCTTGCCTCACTTATTATTTTAAAATAACCAGCGATACTCTTTGAAAATGCAAATTTCGGTTAGCTAATGCATGGTAATTTTAAACATAAAATAGTCCTCAATTTCAGATACCGCTACTCATGTTAAAGGCCAGAAAAGATAATTTTTAAGCACATTGTCCAAAAAAGTGGAGGGAGTGCCGATATCATGTACATCAAAAGTTAGTTTAATTTCAACTTGCAGCCATTTATACATTTCAAATATGTATAAAATTGTTAAATCCAATTATACATTTCTTTACATAATTCGATGGGAAAGTATGTTTTTATTTCCAAAATCATTTCATATAATCACTTTTCCCTAAAATCACCCTTCTTCTGAAAAACAAGTATTTAGTTAAATAAATAAAAAGAATATGCGAAAATGACTTTGAAAATACGCAGTTCCAATGCACTCACGAAGCAGACAAGTAGAATGTAACGGAAATTGCAGTAATAGCACAACAGAAAAATCCCAACTTTTATTTTGCTTACTGGCCAAACAGCAAAATAGACAGTACTTATTAACACAATGCACAAGGGCAAAGAAAAGCAGAACATAATCAATCGAAAATAAAAGCATGGTTTAAAGCTATAGAAATACACTATTTTGTAAAAGGTGTTTCAGTTTATTTTGCAATAAATGTACGCACTGCTTCTTATGTAATCCTACTGTCTGCCAATAAACTTAGCAGAGCGTACATGTCAATCAGCTTTTAGAGCACGAAGTTATTTCAGACAGTAAGTTTTCGACACTTCGAAAAGCGTTTTTCATTTTCCGGTTTCAGTGAAACCGATTCAAACTGTACATGTATGGATCCTTAAGTGTGTATAAGCCGGCCCCTTAGTTCTACGCTCAGCGTTGATACGTAAACGAATACGCTGAATGTGGCACTCGTCGTTTTCATTTGTGAACTCGATTGACGGACTTCATTCGAACACCATTTAGTGTATTTGGGCGGAGCAAAAGTCATAATTAGTCGATGTTTCATAACCCTCAAATGCTAGTTTATTTTTAAACAACAGTTTTTTTTTTAAATCATATTTTACAGGTGCTTACATTCATGGCCAAAACACATACAGAAGTCCCACTCAAGTACTCTGGAAAGATGTTTTAAACGTTTGGATAGCCGAAAATGCTAGTTTCACTTACAATGGATCTGCAAATAACAAAAACCGTGTGGGAAACTACACACAGGTACTGGTGTTGAATTATTTCTGAGATTCGTTTTAACCGAATAACGTATTGCAAATTAAGGAAATGTTCCTTAGCAGAAACACATTATATGATTGGATAACATGTATATCTTAATTAAACTAATTTAAGCATTTATTCTAAGCTGTTCATCAGAGGTTAATAATAGCTAAATAAAATGTGTATGTGAGTTAAAGGCGTTGTTCTAAAAGCAGGATTTATTTTTACGGATTGATTAGAAACGATTGAAATCGTTTACGGATAACAGTAAAAAAACTACCGAGTGTAAGTTGACGATGGTATAAATTTGGAATAGAACAAGATAGTACCGCTGTACATAGTGATACGTCAATAACGGCTGGTTCAAAGTGTACATGAACTTGACGACTGTTTTGTATCTTTTAGGCCACACCAAATTAATGTTTAGTTCCTCGGATTTTTGCCCAAAAAAATTGGAGCGAGTGAGCGAAAAAAAAATAAAAATAAAAGTTTTTCAGTTTTCATGAAAACCGAAGCGAGCGAAGAGCGAAAAATATATTTTTCCTTTTATTTAATATAAATAAGAAAGATTGTTCAAAATAATTGCCCTTAAACCCATTTTAATGCCATCTTGAACTGAAACTCTAATGGACATTGGGAAAATGTCGGAATACATAGAGGATTCGCCACTCGTGAAAATATGTTTTTCTATGACACTCGTGAAATAAAATACGATCTTACACTGAAATAAACAAATTTTCTGTTTCTTTTATGCTTATTTTCGGAGTTTTATTTGTTTTTTTATTTATTTCTGAATTACCCCTTTTTTTGAAAAGGGTGGGCTTTACGCCGCTACCCGTGGGGCGCCCCTCATGCATAATTATAGCTGTCAACTTTTTTACTTTCGGTTTGCTGAGAAATAGTTCTCTGCTATTCATTCTTATAGCTTAATATTCGCTCGTTTTTTATTGCAAAGCTTTATAAACAGTAAAATATGAAGTATTATTAGTGCACAAATGTTCCAAAAAATAATGAAAACACTTTTTATTTTAACCAAATTACTACGCCGCTATTTATAGAATAAAAATTTGGAAGGTCAAATGTGATAGCAAAACAAATGTGGATACTCATTGGATTTCAACCATTCTTCTTAGTTTAAGACTGCATGTACGCGTGTTTTTATAGTAAGTTAATATACAGTCATCTTACTGTCAGAGACCAGTTTGTTTCGCTTTAAAATGTTTGTTTTCCAGAAGAGTAAATGCCACGCTAGTTTGTTGACACATTTTGAGATGTGGGTGGGGTAAAAAATATCGGATCTATCTGTAAATTGTTGTGTGAATTCTCCAGAAAGCTCATTTTACGTACTACAACGGTTAACAGTTCAAAATACATTTGATCGATGCTATAAAATTTTATTTATGTTCGAACAGTTGTTTTTGTCTGTAATTTGTTTGGAATGACAGCAAATGTTCGAACATTCAGCTTCAAAGATCAGTAAAATGTTTGATAAACGGGATAACCGGTAATAAACGGTAAGTTGTTAATTTCCATTTATATATTTATTTAAATTTATAAAATATTTTTTTTTTTTTTTTTTTAACCTTTTTTGACATAATTTACTGAAGTCCAGTGTTCTGTTTTGACCAAGGCAAGTAGCAACAAAGGATTTTAAAAGTAGTTCTGAAAATTGATATTTTCACTCCTTATTTTGCAGTGAAAATATCAAATTGATATTTTCAATGTTGTTATTTCACTGTTAAAACCCCATATTTCATCGTAAAGCATGAAAGAAATACTATTTATTCATCCGTGTTTAGTACAAACATTATATCGATAAATCTAGTGTCTTATATAATTAAAACGTACTTTAATATGACGATCATTCATAATAATAAATAACCCTGCTTTTAGTAAAAAGTTTGAAACGACTTATATAAATCTACCTGAATTAGTTTAACATCATATGCAACTGTATTTAGACATAACTTAGGATTGATTTGGGATTTGTAAAAAATGATCACTTACACAGGCATCATCAAACATCAGACTCCATATAACATAGACCAAATTTTGTTTTTATTATCACAGGAAATGCAATAACATGTGCTTATTAAAACAAAAAGAACAAGGGTATTTTTCAGAGTACTTTTTTGGGTTATTGAGATGTTTTAATGCACCAGCCAATTCCAATTGTATATGCCCCCCCCCCCCCAAGTCCGGAATAGCGGGGACTTTGACTCGGGTAAAATAACCGACTGCAAGGACACACTGCTGGTAAAATCCCTGCCAAATGGCCCCGCAACCCCGAATACCTATGTGAGGCCCACTCCTGTCTATCTTCAATATGAAGACAAAACCACTTTCACTAGGCACTGCGGGGCCACCTGAAAGGTAAAAACACAGCCCATTGCCTCTGCTGTCCCCGTTGTACCCCTGGAACAAGGGCGAGGGGTGGGCGGGGCAGTGGTTACAATTGACAACTATATTACAATCCCGGATTATGCTGCAAATAAAAACAAAATATAAGGTGATAAACTTAGCCGCTTACTTATGTTGAGGTATATCCATTCCAGTGTTTATATCGCTATTTGTGAAAAGATATTTGTTCATAACTGTTGTTTTGTCAGAATTTGATCAAAAATGAGCTTGATACATCAAATTTGGACCAAACAATGACTCATGTTCCAGTTAAGTTGACCTGTCCGATTTTCATTCAAAACGAGTCACTATTTACGCAATATAATCGCTACCAGTCTTAGATACACATGCTTTATTGCATAATGAGTGCTTTAAATAATGATCCTTTAGTGCATGAGACGATCAACAATGACTTCAAGCATGCTTAAAACATATTTATTGTAAAAAATAAGATTTAATTTCCAAACTTCGAGCCACATTGTTTATACCGGAAGCCGCCATTTTGATTGAATTTATTGAAACCCATGCTAAACCGATCGATGTACAGTATAAAAACACTACGCGTCGGTAACTTCCCTTTACAAAAACACGAAAACTAGCGTAGAAAAATTATACTTGATTATTTTTAGCCTTTAAATAAATTATTACCTGAAAAAAATCTACTTGGCGATCGAAATGGAGATGCGGGCGCACAAAAAAAATAAAAAAATTTTTTTTACATTTTCAAAAAAATAGGAGCGGTAAATCCGCGGAACGAAATATCAATTTGGTGTGGCCTTAGGTTTAAAAACTCATTTAATTGATAGGATGATAATTTGTCTACAAAGGGCCAACTTATGTCGGTATCAAACGTATTTGTTTTGCGTTGACAAACAAGTTCGAATTCAGATTATATTACCACATATTGATAACAAAATATGATGAAGTCTATTAAGAATATTTCACTTCACTAACACAGATGATATCTGCCTCCACGACAATGGTAGGATGTGCTGTCAGCGACTGCCATGGCTACTACCTCTACATGTGCCTTTACGCACCCATGTACGTACTGTAATACAATTTGAACTACGGTCAACAATCCTTTTACCGTAAATGGTGTAAAAGTAAACTTAAGTCTTTGCAAGTCAACCTTTGCCGCGGACTTATATAACCTTTCTTTTGTTTACCTAAATGCACGTTTATTAAATGCAAACAAAGTATTTTTTAAATACTTGACCTTGTTGCATATGTTCATCCCTAAACGTCTCATGCTTCTCATCGACCTCGATTTCTTTGACAAAACATTTTGAACAGGTTATATAAAGATTGGTAAGAAATAGTGACTAATTGGGTGTTTTAAATGGTTTTTAAAACAATTGACCCAGTGACGTATATTTTATAGGAAGTTGGTGTATTCAAAATAATATAGTGTTGTGCTATAGATATACACATTCTTAACTGGTTTTATAAAGACTAAGAAGCACCTGTAGTGATCTACTTCTTAACCGGACATGACCAATAGCCAAACTATCTCACAGTGAACTATTTTTCAACGTCACATACTAGCAGATCTGTATTTTCAGACTGAAACCTGCTGATATTAATACGCCGTACAATGAGTCGAACAGGACATGCGGAGATTGTCCAGCAAACTGTAACAGAACGGCAAACCTCTGCAGTAAGTTATCACTTTTTGTGTGTGTTGTATAACAAATTTGAAACTGAGTATTTGGCATCACAATTTCAAAAATAATTAAACCCAAACGTTTGACTTTCGTTAAAGATTGTAATGGCGTCACGTGTCATGGTGGGTCCACGCTTAACCTGACCACGTGTGCGTGCGACTGTATCAACACCATGGGAGACCCTGGAATGTACAATGGCACTCTGTGTGAATGTAAGAAAATGCGTTATATCGCTTATTTCCAAATAATATTATCTTGATTTCAAATTTTATAACTTAAATAAATATGTCATGTTCTCTTTATAACATTAGTGTTATTCGTTCCTAAGCATGTAATTTTAACTGTTTTGCATTTAGTGACATGCAATGATATTCACGGGGACGATCCAGCCTGTGGAAGTCCGCCATACGAAAATGTAACTTGCGATACCAACATGGACACCATCTTTCACTGCCCTTACATGTGCTTCGCCTGTCCTTGTAAGTATATTCTGGTATATTCATGTCTATGTGTAGTCCTCAATTTAACGTGTTATGTGCTGTACTGTATGACCCTGTACGGCAACTTCGGCTTATGCGTGATACTCTGAAACAATTAAATAAAGAGACAAGCAAAACAAAACAGAACAACAACATAACCTAATTAGGCATAACAATCACAAGATTCAGTTTAAAGGACATCACATACTTATCAATTGATCAATTAAACAAAGAAACCACTATAAATATTTATATAAAAACTACAGAAACAAACTCAGAAGTCGAAAGCTTGAGCATAAACCCCGTTTAATGTCACAGGGTAAACGCCAAAGACATAGAACAGAAAAAAAACATACGATAACAAACAGAAACATGAAACAACAGCACAAAACCCAACAAACAATACAGTACATATATACTGTAAACACCACTTTGTTGGATTCATCGAGGCTCCATGACATGTGTTGTACAGATTCTTGAATACATTTATGAACAATTACTATTTGTGTAATTCAGATAGTGCGAACATGTATAGTAGCGGTGATGAACTCCTTCCATGGGAGAAGGGCCTACCAAATTGCACATCAACGACATCAGCTGGCATAACTATGACTTTCCAATCCACGACAACAAGAACAAATCCAAGCCAATCCCCGCCGCCAGCCGGCACTACTGATTTCCTCAACAACTCGGCGTGTGGTGTCATGCAGAACAGTGCATTATCTATGGTCTTCCTTGCACTTGTGTTCGCTTTGACTTAGATGTTGTTGAATTTCTATTTTTTGTGGATGACAAACATTCTGACTCCTGAATATTTATACTAAAATGTTAAGGAATCGCGACAACGCAAACGTGGCTTTGAAGGGCAGTGTGCTATTATTTATAAGGTTCAATCTTTTGCAAGCATAATACATGTATAATTTCATGAATAACCATATTTTCAGAGCTTTGCCAACCTTACGAAAGAATATTTTAACATACTACTAGTAAATAAGTTCAAAACGCAAACTTGCTACAATCATAGGAATATGTTTATGTACTATATTAATGTACACTATCACAGATACAATCGACAGTACATACATGATGGAAAAAAAATGTTTTGCTTGTCTTATATTTGTCTTATGGAACATGCTGGTCTATGCATGTTAAAAAAGCAACTAGCATACCAGAAAACAATACAACAAGAGCGGTCACAGACAGCTATATCCCCCGCCTCATGGGGCATTTTTTGTAACGAAAGCCAATCAATGGTAAGGGTAGTTTCTCAGGAACATAAGAAATGCATCACTTTATAGTCATAAACGTAAGTGGAGTTGCGAAGAAACCAATTTTAAATGTAAAATAAGCAAAGGGCAATTTATCTTTCAAAAATCGTCAAATCAGGAAAACCCGATAACATGCGCTGCTTCACTTTAAGATCATCAATCTGTGAAAGTTTGGTAGAAATCGCATGAAAAACGTAAGAGCAGTTGCGAAGAAACCAATTTTAAATGTAAAATAAGTAAAAGGCAATAACTCTTTCAAAAATAGTCGAATCGGGAAAGCCCGACAATATGCGCTTTTTCACTTTATGATAATCAATCTGTGAAAGTTTGGTAGAAATCGCATGAAAAACGTAAGAGCAGTTGCGAAGAAACCAATTTTAAATGTAAAATAAGCAAAGGGCAATTACTCTTTCAAAAATGGTCGAATCGGGAAAGCCCGACAAAATGCGCTGCTTCACTTCATAACCATCAATCTGTGAAAGTTTGGTAGAAATCGCATGAGAAATGTAAGAGGAGATGAATGAAATGAATGGGCCGGACGGACGCACACACGCACGCACGCACTCACACACGCACACGCACACACACACACACACACACACACACACACACACACACGGAATCGCGCCTACCATTACTATATCCCCTCGCCTTTTCAAGGCGGGGGATAAAAATGGATTGATACACATTTTTAAATTGAACGGAATATAAACAGAACGTTTACTTTCAAGCTCTAAACTTTGGAACTTAATAAATCCGAAAGTTGTAGTTCGAACAGTTCTGTGGGGTATGTTGGTACCAAAGCGTGACAAAAGTGGACCGGCACGATTTGTTAAAAGTGTTTTTTTTATATCTTTTCCAATGCCAAGTTTCTGAATTTCTCAATGGTTTGCAAAACAATCTCCTGCATAGGTGTCACAAATCACTGAATCGCAATTATTATTGTCAAGATGAACATGCAATTAAATATCCTGGATTAAATATTCTCTTTTTGAAATAAAAACAATCCAGAAAAAAATCACCTTAGGCCACAACAAATTGATCATTTGTTCGTCAGATGTGCCGCACCTAACATTCGAAAACCGAAAAAAAAAATAAAAAAAAACTCTTTTTTTTGCGCCCGCACTTACTATTTGGCGCATATTATTTATTTTTTTACTTCTGAATTTCCTCTATTTTCTGAAGTTTTTTTACTTAAAATTTGAACCTGCAACGTCGACTTTGCCTTTTTTTGGAGGTATTTTCATGCTTTACATTCTCCGCGAGCAAACTTTCCTCGTGTCAGGACAAAATCAGGTCCAGGTAACCGCAAAACAGCCGATATTTGTTGACAGTCTTTTTTGTCGGGAATATTTTGCAGGACGCACCGTTGTTATCTATTTCCGGTATTAATTTGCAGGATACTTTCAGTTTTCGTTAATGTAAAATACACATTTTTTAATTGAAAATCAGTGTCATAGTCAATGGATTATAGTCTTCAGTAAACAACAACAGTTTCACAGCGTCGAAGGCAATAATTATTTATGTTTGTTTTAAGTAATTCATTGTTTTGTACTCAAAATTTCGTGTTAAATAATAACTAAATCAGATTTTGAGTGCAAAACTTATATTAACATACACGGACACTCGACTTACAACAAATGAACATGTTTTCGTGAGTTATTTTTTTAAATTCTAAAATGCATTTCTCAGTTTTATACTCGTAATTGATAAAAATAGGAGTTGTAAATGTTTCAGAAACAGTCTATATTTATGCACCATTCAATTTTAACCATGCCCCCCCCCCGGACCGGGGGTATACCGGAGATAGCCGGTGAAATGGGCCGTGTATTCACCTTCCAGGTGGCCCCGCAGTGCCGTTGGTTTTACCCGGGGTTGGCTGGACCGAAAGTCAAAGTCCCCGCTATTCCCCGGACCTTGGGGGTCGTGGTTACAATTGACTAGTGCATTACACATACATGTAGAAGTACAGTATAAAAATAACCTCAGTAAAATCAGAAAATAGAACCTTTTATAAGTAAAATGACTGTTTTAATTTTCTCAATTCTTTGTTCTTATCCACTTGTTTTCTTTGATCGATTTGTATTAAAGTGGCCTGTTATTAAAGTGGCCTGTTTCTTACGGGCATTGAAGCTATGGAGGGTGTCATGATTTTTTTTTCAAGGCACGGACCTATACACCATTGGTTCGTGGTAAAGGCGAGGTCTTGAAAGGGAAACATCTTTATTCCACCACCTGCTCTAATATAATGACCGGTGCCACATTTACAGATTTGTTTAATACTGCTTCAATTGTGTTGCCCCGCAATTTAATCGGCAGTGTCTTAAGTAATAGTAAAACACTGGATCTTATTGCCATTTGTTATATATTGAGACAGATTTTCATGTGATACAATCATAACCTTCTCATTTATATTTAAACTAAGAACCTATGTTTGCAATTAAAAAGCATTTCTTGACATATTGCATGATAAATTTAGTAAGAAATAAACCTTTTAATTTTTATTTTATTTTTCGCCTTGCGCTCGCCTCTGAATTGCCTTAAATTTAAAAAAAAAGTTTTTTTTTTTCGCACGCTCGCTCCTACTTTTTTTGGGCAAAATCCGTAGAACAAATGATCAATTTGTTGTGGCCTTAACGAAATTTTGTAGATCGATGCAACCCTGTGTGCGCCGTGAAATTTTGACCAAAGATTGCATCGTTAAAAACAAGCGAATCTAAAATATTTCAAACGTATAGAAGCAGAAAAATAGAATAGTATTTTAAAGGCTAAGAAGTATCTTTACTGTCAAAAAGGTTATTTAAAAACTAACGTCACCTACTTGTTTGTTTACATCCATGAGAACGCCGTTGAAGTTACGTGATAACTCACTCTGAATACGCTTGTTGAAATTGGCGATATATTTATTAGTTATTGACTTCAAAATCACAGAAAAGGGAATTGAAAAATAGAACAAAAATACAACAACACTAATAACTTGATTATGCATAGAAATTCTAAAAGTTTTACATAAACAATTATCAACGCGTTGGTTTCAAATGTTGCCCATGTTAGTCCTGAACAATGTCATATAAAACGACATTCTTTCTCTATCGATTCAAATACTAATGTTTTGCATTTATAAATGTTCCGATAGTATAAACATATATTTTATTTTTACTGAGAGCGATATGAGATCACTTAAATATTCAGACATTCTTACACATGTTTATTTTGTCTACGTAGATGAGGCACGCTTTAGTTAATAGGCAATTCCCGTTCTGTACTATGTTCCCATCCTTGGGGAAATCGAGATATTCAAGATGGCGTCCAAGATGGCCGCCAAATTTAACCAAAATCATCAATTAACTCGTAATTTTGTTTTAATGATTCAATTCCTGTGCAAAACTATACCATAAAGCATTTATATTGCAAACCGATCAATTCTAAAATATTTCATACCATGTTTAGGCCATTATGGCGTCTAAAATGGCCGCCAAACTAAAATAATTGACAATTGAGAGAGGTTTTGTTGCAAATACCATCAATTTTATGCACATGCATCTCGTTTTAACATAACAATGTATTTATGCAATATAGGTATCACAAATAGCATTATAAAGACACATATTAACAAAGATGGCATCCAATATGGCCGCCAAAAAAGTATAAATTAACACAGACAAAATATAACGGGCACAATCGTTTACAAATGTATAAAAAATAGCATTTTTCTTTATTTAAATTTACACTGTAGTTTATGGTATGTATTAAAAGCTTTAGAACAATTACTACATCAGTTCTAACTTAAATAGAGAACTCAGTTTGACAATTCAAAGATTTATATATTCGTTTTGTTTGCTTATTGTAGCAATTTTCTTATGCTTGACATTTACTAAATATTGAACATGACATATGCGCATTGTTGCAACGACAGCAAGCGTGTTGCATTGGGTATTTGACTGACATAAACATTTTATCATTTAAAGCACATCATATGAGGTCACTGAAATTTGTTCTGGTAATATTATTGGGACCAAAGATCGCGTGTCATTTTTTCCCAACCAGTTTCAAACGGGTCCAGGTTTGGTTGGTCTGATTTAACTGCACAATTCCAAACACACGTTTGAAAATGTGCTCGCTTGATATTGTCATTAAATGCCTCTGTTGTTGTAGGTAGAGAAGCAAGCTTTGTGCACACGATGTCGCTTTCCTAACCATAGAACCTAATACCTTCTGTAGAACCTCTGACATGTCGTTGTCAACAACTTCCATGTTGTTACATTGCGAAATGAAACGAGTTGATCCTCGGTTGACTGTCGAGTAGTCAGATGTTTCATCTCAAACACACACGAGTGATACTCGCTTTCAGTACCTTCAATACTATGCCCTTAGCTATGCTGTAGCAGCAAGTAGTATTATCCAAACCTGATAGTGCGTGTGCTGCAAGTTAATCTGGAACTATACGTGTGTATTTGTTGACTGTGGCTGTTATATCTGTCAATAATCTGTCTTTCACAGGTCATTCCGTAATTGTTCCAGGTAATGGTGAAGAAGAAGTACAAAGCTTCGGTATCTTCTGAAAGTACTCAAATGTCTCCATCATTTTCCTTTACTATACTAACAATTTGATGGGCAACAATGTTGTCAGCTTTTTTATGTTTGTTGCGCATGTCATGGCCTGTAATTATTACAGTTGGTGTAACTTCAATTGGTGAATCTTCATCTCCAATAACAACAAGCACTCGCATGTCTAGGGAATGGAATGTTGCTACCAACATAATCTCTTTCTGAGGAGGAATTTGCATTGGAGTTGACAACTGATGTACGCGCTACGTATGTGATCCTCTGTTTTCCCGTGATTCAGTTTCTGTGCTGTATTGCCTGTATCTGGCGAAGTTAAGTAGCTGTCTATAATTATCGATGTTACTTGCTTTGTTGCAGAACGTGCTGACACCTGAACTTACAAATACTTTTTCAGCACATATTTGGATTTGGCAAGTAACATTCAAAACATCGCTGTTGGAAAATGGGACAGCTCATAGGTTAGCAACCTTTCAAATCAAAGTCACGTGAGCTCACTCGAAGGCCGATCACTCTTGTGAAAATTAATTATGTCTTAAAGACCTTCGTATCATCAATCTGTATACCCTTTCGTGTTCCAGCTTGTGTTCTGGGCCCGTATTCACCTACGTCCTGAGTCTGAGTTAGAGACTCAGGCTCAGAAAAGCGAACATTTAGTGTTGTTATAAAAATGCTACAACATAAGAATATATTGCCAATAGTTATATTAGAGATATTTTCAAACATATAAGAATTCAGTTTTTTGAGCCTGAGTCTCAAACTCAGACTCAATGCGTTAGTGAACACGGCACCTGATCTTGCGACTTATCATGACATTGGAACTCCATGACCAACCATTTTCAAATTCCTTCATTTGTTTGATTCCAATTACAACATCTTGATCAACATTTACAGTTTCTGGTGCTATCTGACCTGTAACTTAGTTAATGATTTCATCAGGGTAATTCGATGGCTCCATTGGATTTATACAGTCAAATGCCGTTCCGAACGTCAAGAATGTGACGCATCACATGCTCCCCTTTCCGAAATATTTCCCTACATGAACCGGGCATTGACTCCACAGATCGTAAATAGGAGCGGCAATACCAAACGTAATGCACGTGTCTTGCTGCAAAGAAGTAGGGGGACGTAGATTTAATAGCTACCAAATGAAAACCCTAATCAGTTTGTTTTCAGCTATGATGTGAAGCATCATGATCAGCAATGACTTTATAACACAGTTATCCATAGCTTTCATGTTCTGCTTCTCATTCTGATTCACGTTCTATCGTACAAACTTGAGCAGCGATACTTCCTAATTTTATTTCTGATTAACTAAATCCATGATATTAATTCCCGGCCCACCTTCTTTTCTTTTCTAAGCACGAAAATGACCCGACCCCTTAGTCATTCTTGTTACTTCATTGTCAAGTGTTACTCTGGGGTTCCGTTGAATACCGTCTCGTTTAAAACATTCGAGAAATTATCTAGATGGAATTAAACTTATCATGAAGAATACCAATAAGTGTCCCTCTTCTACATGGTAAACGATATGTACAGGCTATTTAATTCATTGAATCCAAATTACGACTATGTGCATGCATGACCGTTAACTTATTTATCAACAAATATCCTAGAGTATATAAGTATTTTAGGACAAAAATGATACAAATTATATTATGTACCAACAAATATCCAAGAGCTTTTAAATATTTAAGGGAAAAATGATACAAAGAATGTTATTCACCAACAAATATTCAAGAGCTTTTAAGTATTTAAGGACAAAATGATGCAGCAAATTCGAAGATGGGGCGATACATGATATTTTTTGAGGATGAGGTGAGGCAAGATGTAACACTCTCACCAAGCCGTCCAAGGAAGTCGTAAATGGCCTGCAATACATTCTAAGGGCTTTCGAAATGGACAAAACAATACTGATACTGGTTTCTTCTCCGTAAACGAATTTGAGTAGGATTCACGACTGCTTACAGCTGTCTTCATACTCAAGTAATCAAAAGATTGGTATTAACTAAACTAAAAAAATGTTTTCTTAGTTTTCAAGCTGTGAGTATTTCAGACAATGGTGCACTCACCGTGACCTTCACGAACAGAACTTCGACGCGTGCGCCACAACTCTTTGATCTATATCATATGGCATCGGAAACATTCGAATAGAATTAACAAGTTACCATCTTTTCATAGTTAAATGCAACTGTTTTCCTTCCTAGCCTTTTGTGTGTGTTTTTTAATCAAATAAGATGATTAAGGTAAACCAAATTTATATAATGCATACGTCATAAATTTAAACCACAACCCGAAAGTATTGCGGCTTGAAAAGGGTCCTAAAATGGACCAACAAAAGAACAAAGCTCAACGTTGATTTGTTTAAGCCTACAAATAAAACCAAAGCCTTATTTTCATTTGAAAACAACGACAAGATGTATATCAAATAGTTTATAGTTTTAATAAATAGGAAAGTTTGTTGAACAGATAAACTGCAAACACAGAAAGTAAATCCTGATTGACCTCAGTTGTCCCCGATAAAGAACCAATGTGTCCAAATCAAAGCTCTTCATGAATATTTTGAATTATAAATGACGTGATTAACTTTTTGAAGGGTTTTGTTTTTATGATAAACATTTACTTAAATGGAAAGTTATTTTCAATCTAGAATGTGTGGGGTTTTTCTCTTGATTTCATAGAACGAACATTCTGAAAACGTTCTTCATGTTCTGTAATTAAACAGGAAATGACGCCATAACAATATTATACAAATATGACGTTATCTAACCAGTCGTGACGACACACTTTCAAAGAAAGTTATATCTATAACATATCTTTATGTTTCTATTGTGATTATTTCTGTATATCATCGCAGTATCCATTATGTAATAGTTAGATGATATGAAGTAACATTTTCAGGATTAAGAATGGGCTGAGTGAGTGAAGGGAACGAGCCCATGTTAATCACTACTTCAAGTCACCTGACCGTCTTAGAAAATTACCTTATTGACTGACACATTGTCAACGCAAACTCTGACGCAGGGAGTGTGTATCGGATAAGTGGCAGTACGTGAACTTTTTAACACCAGCGAAAGTTGAAATTCTTAATGATTGCTTATCTGCATGTCATTGGCTGAAAATGTATATTGTATTCTTAATTTATTCATATAATAAAAACGATCAGATATATAATTTGTTTGAAATTATTCCGGTACTACACTTCTGCAGTGAATGCAGCGCGGGGAATGCATTGGTTTGTTGTATTCCGCTCATTATTATTGCATGGGAAACACGTATTTTTTGTTATCTCTAAACATGAAAAACATGTTAAAAATAATCTGACACCCGTCTTCTTAAAAAAACACACATTCTTGTTCCACTCGTCCAGTACATGTCTTAGCTAGCTCACCAACGACTTACAAAATTCCTAAAAAATGGTGAAATAATGACGACTCGTGATCATTTTTTTATCAATTCAGCATTTTTCCATATCGCTTCAATTGTTCATTCGTTTTTTTAAAATCCCCCCCCCCTCATTCCGAGCAGATGAACTGACCTACTCCTATCGCTTCAATTTTTCGATTGTTCATTCGGATTTTGAAATCTCCCCTCATCGCGAGCAGATGAACTGACCTACACATATCGCTTCAAGTGTCTGTTCGTGTCCCTTGTCAGAACAGTTGAACTGATCAACAAGCCCCCTAGCTGATGAAGTGGGCAAGACCTATCACGTCAAGTGTCTATTCGTACTTTCAAACAAGTTCCCCGAGGAGATAAACTTGCCAACACCTATCACTTCAAGTGTCCAAATGAGTTTCAAAACAAGTCCGCCGAGCAAATGAACGGGGCCAAGACATATCGCTTAAGTGTCCGTTCGTATTTTAAAAGCCCCCTCCGCCCGAGCAGATAAAACGGCCAAGACCTATCATATATGCAGCAGAACTCTTCTGTTACTTTCCTATCTTATTTATGTACGTGAAGTTAGCGGCCTAGCGGCCTAGCGGCCTAGCGGCGTGAAGTTAGCGGCCTAGCGGCCTAGCGGCGTGAAGTTAGCGGCCTGGCGGCCTAGCGGCCTAGCGGCGTGAAGTTGGCGGCCTAGCGGCCTGGCGGCCTAATTATATTTTCTATTTCCAAGCAATTTTTAATGCGTTTTTTTTTAAACAATGATAAATCAAGGTTTTTTATTCATATAGTTACATAGCGGCCTTAAATTGTTATCTATTCAGAATATTTTTCTTTACCTTTTATTCTAAAACAATTTTAAATTAACTGTTTTATGCACAAATTATCACTCTGAAGCGTTTTTCAACTTTTTTTCAAAAAAGTCGATCGAGCACTTCAGCGGCCTAGCGGCCTAGCGGCCTAGCGGCGTGAAGTTAGCGGCCTGGCGGCCTAGCGGCCTAGCGGCCTAAAATGGTATCCTATTTCAAAGCATGTATACATGCATTTTCTTCTAAAACAATGACATATTAACTGTTTTTATGCACAAATTAACACTTTGAAGCTATTAGCGATAATCAACAGTCTTCTTTTAAGAGCGTCGATAAAGCAGTCAGCTATTTCAAAGCATTAAACATGCCTGTTCTTCTAAAACAATGATGTATTTACTGTTTTTATGCACAAATTATCACTCTGAAGCGTTTTTCATTTTATCCCCCAAAAAAGTCGATCGAGCACTTCAGCGGCCTAGCGGCCTAGCGGCGTGAAGTTAGCGGCCTGGCGGCCTGGCGGCCTAGCGGCCTAGCGGCCTAGCGGCCTAGCGGCATGAAGTTAGCGGCCTGGCGGCCTAGCGGCCTAAAATGGTTTCCTATTTCAAAGCATGTATACATGCATTTTCTTCTAAAACAATGACATATTAACTGTTTGAATGCACAAATTAACACTTTGAAGCTATTAGCGATAATCAACATATTTTTTTCCAAAAAAAGTCGATTAAGCAGTCAGCTATTTCAAAGCATTAAACATGCCTGATCTTCTGAATCAATGATATATTTACTGTTTATATGCACAAATTATCACTCTGAAGCGTTTTTCAACTTTTTTTCAAAAAAGTCGATCGAGCACTTCAGCGGCCTAGCGGCCTAGCGGCCTAGCAGCGTGAAGTTAGCGGCCTGGCGGCCTAAAATGGTTTCCTATTTCAAAGCATGTATACAATCATGCATTTTCTTCTAAAACAATGACATATTAACTGTTTGAATGCACAAATTAACACTCTGAAGCGTTTTTCAACTTTTTTTCAAAAAAGTCGATCGAGCACTTCAGCGGCCTAGCGGCCTAGCGGGCTAGCGGCGTGAAGTTAGCGGCCTGGCGGCCTAGCGGCCTAGCGGCCTAAAATGGTTTCCTATTTCAAAGCATGTATACATGCATTTTCTTCTAAAACAATGATATATTAACTGTTTTAAGCACACACTATCACTCTGAGGTGATTATCAACCTTTTTTCAAAAAGTTGAACAAGCAGTCAGCTTTTCAAAGCATGTGAACAAGCCTAGTCTGTGCATAAAAACAGTTAACATATCATTTTTTAGAAGAAAATGCATGTATACATGCTTTGAAATAGGATAGCATTTTAGGCCGCTAGGCCGCTAGGCCGCCAGGCCGCTAACTTCACGCCGCTAGGCCGCTAGGCCGCTGAAGTGCTCGATCGATGAAAAACGCTTCAGAATGATAATTTGTGCATATAAACAGTAAATATATCATTGATTCAGAAGATCAGGCATGTTTAATGCATTGAAATAGCTGACTGCTTAATCGACTTTTTTGGAAAATAATATGTTGATTATCGCTAATAGCTTCAAAGTGTTAATTTGTGCATTCAAACAGTTAATATGTCATTGTTTTAGAAGAAAATGCATGTATACATGCTTTGAAATAGGAAACCATTTTAGGCCGCTAGGCCGCTAGGCCGCCAGGCCGCTAACTTCACTTCGCTAGGCCGCTGAAGTGCTCGATCGACTTTTTTTTTGGGGGGGGGGGGAAATGAAAAAGGCTTCAGAGTGATAATTTGTGCATAAAAACAGTAAATACATCATTGTTTTAGAAGAACAGGCATGTTTAATGCTTTGAAATAGCTGACTGCTTTATCGACGCTCTTAAAAGAAGACTGTTGATTATCGCTAATAGCTTCAAAGTGTTAATTTGTGCATAAAAACAGTTAATATGTCATTGTTTTAGAAGAAAATGCATGTATACATGCTTTGAAATAGGAAACCATTTTAGGCCGCTAGGCCGCCAGGCCGCTAGGCCGCCAGGCCGCTAACTTCACGCCGCTAGGCCGCTAGGCCGCTGAAGTGCTCGATCGACTTTTTTGAAAAAAAGTTGAAAAACGCTTCAGAGTGATAATTTGTGCATAAAACAGTTAATTTAAAATTGTTTTAGAATAAAAGGTAAAGAAAAAATATTCTGAATAGATAACAATTTAAAGCCGCTATGTAACTATATGAATAAAAAACCTTGATTTATCATTGTTTAAAAAAAAAACGCATTAAAAATTGCTTGGAAATAGAAAATATAATTAGGCCGCCAGGCCGCTAGGCCGCCAGGCCGCTAGGCCGCCAACTTCACGCCGCTAGGCCGCTAGGCCGCCAGGCCGCTAACTTCACGCCGCTAGGCCGCTAGGCCGCTAACTTCACGCCGCTAGGCCGCTAGGCCGCTAGGCCGCTAACTTCACGCCGCTAGGCCACTAGGCCGCTAGGCCGCTAACTTCACGTACTAATCATATTTTACAATTATTTTTTAAGGATGATTAGTTATATTTTGTGGGTGCTGGTAACAATATATCTCCCAATACAAATTATTTTTTTATAATGTAGGGTACCAACTATCAACGCTTTGAATTTATTTGTAATAATATTTTTCTATTTGGTCGATTTGCGCTCACACATCAATCAAAACACTGTGTCTAATGACATATAAACATTTTGTAGGTCTTCTTTAAACTGAACTCTTTACTTACGCAATGTAAATGTTGAAGGTATGGCAAGACTTGAAACATGGTCGTGACTTACAGTTATATCGTGTGCATGTTAATATGATAAGCATTTTAAAAACCTATTTTGTACAAGTACTTGTATAATTGTATTACTTTCTCTCCGAGATGTTTTGTCATGCAAACAATACAAAAAGTGAAGCAAATAATGATATAATTATGTATATGATAATAGAAAATACGTTTGGAAGTGTGATCCTTCGGTTGTATTAAACATGTATCAGTCTCGGCTTGATTGATCATTTGTGATCCGATCCGTTCGAACATTAAAAGTAATAAAACCAAATAGAAACATATGTTTCTGTTCAAACTATACACATATAACCCCAGAGCTGGAATTAGATAACCACTTAAAAAAGTCATTTCCCAATATATTTCCTTTTCATTCTAGAGAGCTTAGACAAAAGGCAGTTCAGTTCTGAATTTCTGTGAACTTCCTTAAAAGGTTCGGCCAATTTCTCTTAAATAACATCGTCAGATGATTGGTTAAAATGCGTATATAGATAATCTCAACAGTTTTTTGCATTTCTAAAATCTCGAATGTCATATCACTGTAGGATACGTTTAATTCAACAGCTTATATCGTATATACACGATCGGTTTTATTAACTGGTTAGAGAATAGCACAACGGCTACGAAAAGTTATAACACAATGTGGAATTATATTTATATCATTTATTACATTATATCTCTGTCAGGTTTGTGCCTAAAAAGCGATTTATAATAATAATAATAATAATAATAATAATAATAATAATAATAATAATAATAATAATCATCATAATAACAGACAAATTAAAGACGATGTAGTTGCACTATTTGTATTACAAGTAATTAGACACTCAAGTCTATTTTGATCTATTTTGTCGGAAGTGGTTATCAAAATATAAACTTGTAAAATATGAGTATTAAATATAACAGTATTTTAATTTGCTTGACAGAGATTTCTTCGGCATTGACCTACCCACATCCATCGTGCTACCAGAAGGTTTGTGTAGGCAGTGCTGCTTTCCGTATTACTTCTGTATTATTTACCACGAAAACATTATTCATTATTCAAAACACTATTCATCAATACCAAACAGCCTATATAGGTACTTTGAATTGTTTTCGTAAGAACGACATCTATGTTAAATCAAAAAGTTTGAAACGTTATTTGTGACATTATCTTTGTATTTAAGGTGAACTTTTTTGAAATATATTGTTTAGTGCATAGACTCGTTATATATTAGATTTTCTTCACAGTCCGCCCGGCTTCCTTCGTGCATAGACAAGTATGCTGCGATGCCAGGCCACATGAACTGCAGATTCCCAATGTCTGGTCGTCCTGACAATACTTCAGGTACGGTAAATGTTAAAAGTTCCCATACTGGACATTATTTAATATGTCTTCAACATATATTTATATAAAAACGGACTCTCTTTCAGACGTTGTTTTCAAAATGTGTTTAAAATCATATGTATTACTATGAACAAACATTAAACTTAACTGACTTATACATTGAACATAAAATTCAAAACTTAAGGTTAAATCAATCAATATTTTCTATACAAGAACCGTAGGTAAGGTGCGAGTGTCCTGTTCACTTTTTATAAATTTCCGTTTTTGCTTGTGTCTTGGCAGAAATGTCATTTTTAGGTCGTGAAAGTACCTCCCTTGGTATCTACGCACCTTTTGAACCGTGAAAAATTAGGTCTGAAAATGCCTGAAGCTTACCATCGAAATAATTGTGTAAACAAACCAGAGAAACGATGAGCATTTGAACGAATCAGTCGACAATTTTGATACCGCAAAGGTTTTGTAGTTTTATACTACAAGTGACGCCACTCTTAAATTGTCTCAGTCGGGTCTTTCCCTCTAAAATAAAGACGAGCTGAGCGTATACGTGTACTTTAAAATATATACAACTGTTGACTGTTACAGATGAAGCCAAAATAGTAAACATCCATAATAGTTTGCGTTCGTCTGTCCGTCCGACTGCCGGCGACATGATGGAAGTGGTAATTGTATTGCAGTGTAAATATATGTATATCTTTTATAAAGTGAGGAATGTAGACTGATATTCAAAAGTAGACAGATGGAACTTGTCATAAAATATAAACAAACACAATTACACACCAGTACCTTTGATATTATATGCGAGTGTGTTTGCTGACCCACCGGAGACGAAAAATGACATTTTAAATACTTATCTTAAACTGTGTTCCTCATTTTTATAAAATGATATTGCCATTTTGGTGGGACGGAATGACAGTGGCCGAATAGACAAAATGGTTATCGTTTTAAAAACATTTATGCTCCGTTTGTTTCAGGAGAACATAACTGGTCTGCATCATATGGCTTCAAAGTGTTTTCTTAAAATTCGTACTGTCACCCGTTTTCAGTGAAAAAGTCATTGTTTTTATTTCACTATTAAAACTCCATATTTCCCTAGAGAGCAAGAAAGAAATACATATGTAATGTAATGTAATGGTTTTTGTCGTTGAAGAAATATTAATGATCCGTTTGTTTCAGGAGTACATAACTGGTCTGCAGCATACGGCTAAACGGTGGACTCGTCTGTGTTCAACAGAAAGCAGCTGGTTTGAAAGAACAACGCCAGGCTAGGCTTAATATATCTATTATTTAAATTTGAATTTTTGATTAGTTTCCAAAGTTCAAATTTATTTACACAGAAATGCCACTAACATTTCAGGGATAATAAATTAAAATAGTTTTATCTAATTGGACAATGCTCAGAGGCAAAATCTATAATAACAATGCAATGAAATCTTCAGAGAAAAGCCAACAATCGAAACACCTACTATGACACAAATATAAACAGACATACATCATTAACTTAATGGAAACAATAGTGGCATTGCTGACTGACAGAAGGGACAACAAGCAGAAATACAATAAAAATGCATGTATCCCTTGATTGTAAAGTCTTAGCTTGTAATCATATGTTACAGCAGCTGATTAAATGAAAAACACACACACTTTTTTCGGTTTGCTCAAAGTTATCCATAATGTTTATTGATTGGTCAATATTTATCAATCATAAACACTGACCAATACAATCGTCAACAAGCAGAAAGATAACGCGTGTACAATTGATCAAAACTTTATACAATTTCTATGCAGGGGCATTTATTGCTGGCCAAAACTCTTACAGAAGTCTGACCAAAGTACCCTGGAAAGATGTTTTGAACGTTTGGATAGCTGAAAATGCTAGTTTCACTTACAATGGATCTTTTAATAACAAAGATCGGATCGGAAACTACACACAGGTACTGGGTGTTGAATTAGTTTTGACTTTCGAAATTACCTAACACCATTATCAAACTTTTTACAAACATTAGAAATGTTCATAAACGTCAATAGCGCTATATGATGGGATTACATACACATAGAATCAAAATTTTAATAAGCATTTATCAAGTTATTCATCAGTGATGGGTACTAACTTTATAACGACATTTTTTAGTGAAATAAGACCCGAGAATACAATTTCAATGGGTCAATCAAACTATTAGGGCGGTACCGAGTATATGTAAATTCGTACATGGATATGTTTAAATGAATAAGGAATATAACACAAAAGTAGCATGGGCCACTGAACATTTTATGTTTTGCAACTTTTCAATATTCATCTCTCATCAAAGGGATGATATTTCATTTAGATAAGGCGAATTTCTATCGGTATCAATAACAGTGCTTGACTTTTTGTAGATAATTTCACTTCAAAATAATAATGCTACTGATAAAGATATTCACAGTCTACAAATATCAATGCTTATCATGCATAATTCACATCCTTTCCACAGATGATATCTGCCACCACAACCGGGATTGGCTGTGGTGTGAGCAATTGTCATGGATACTACCTCTACATGTGCCTCTACGTACCCATGTATGTCATTTACAATATTTGAATGACATTCACAATATAACAATTTCCAAATAATTTAAAAAATACTGATAAGTGTTTGCGAATGCCTGAGTTCTAAGCAGGGTATATGAACATCTTACAACGTTACCTTCTTTTTCACCCGTCATGTCTAATACTTACAATCGAACTAGATTTTTAAAGAGAAATACATTTTACACAGTTTCTTGAAAATAGGTAGTACACTAAGTGATACGTTTAACTCGGTCTTGTGATCTACTCTTTGAATGGCCATGACCAAGAGTAATTATTTTGCCTGTATACTTCCAACTTAGCTCAACTAGTTCTAAGCCTCAGTGGGTTTTTTTCTGTTATTCTTTGCATTTTAATATAAGATGGGCCCATTCATGCTTTAAAAGTAAATCACATGTGTGCTTTTTCTTACAGACTGAATCCTGCTGATATGAATATGCCGTACACAGAATCGAAAATGCCATGCAGGGCTTGTAAAGCAAACTGTAACGCTACCGCAAAGCTCTGCAGTCAGTATACAATACAGATCATTTAATCCTTCTCATTGCAATGAAGAGCTCGTGGATATTATTTAAAATTGTCTTCGTCCGCTTGTCCAAGCAAATCACATCGAAGCCTGATCTAAAAGGCAACGAAAATATACGCGGCAGGAATCGAAATGGACCTTATTAATAAGAAAGCATCAACTTTTCATCAGCCTTTATTTGGTTTCAGACTGTAATGGCGTCACGTGTCTTGGTGGGTCCACGCTTAACCTGACCACTTGTGAGTGTGACTGTATCAACACCATGGGAAATCCTGATATGTATAATGGCACTCTGTGTGACTGTAAGTAAAGACGCCATATGCACTAATGTATCATACGTTTTCCACATACTCTAATAGGGTGCACAGTGATACTACTTATAAATACGTACATGTATTTTTAAGTTTGTTTCTATGTCCTTACTTGTTACAGTTGAACACAGTTTTTGAATCTATAGCGGATTTACAAACCTAGGAAACAAGTATGTGGGAAATTCAATTTGTGAAAAACATATTGTATGATTCGTAATTGTTAATAACTTGACTAGTTGTACTTAATTAAACTTATTATATTCTGTTTTATACCAATAACTATTAGACTCACCATACTTTAACGTCAATGGTTAAGAAATAAACGGTAGGAAACCTGTGCTGTTTATGCTTTTTTTATTCTGAGTGTCGTATTCGTTTTTTTTAATTTTGTGTTATATACAGTGACCTGCAACGATCCACACGGGGACGACCCTGTCTGCGGTAAACCGCCATTCACCAATGACTCGTGTGACACTAACATGGAAACAATGTTCCACTGTCCATACATGTGCTACGTCTGTCCTTGTAAGTAAACTTATGAAATGTACATTACATTTCAATATTTCATCTGTACATTCCAGTCCATTTTACAGTTATAATCTGAACCAATCAGTTGACCCATTGTTCAGAATTAAGTATATGTTTCAGTATATATATACTGAAACATTTCTCTCGAATCTTGTTAGAAATACTGCAGATCACAAGTGTATCAATAAAACTAACAATGCAATATATATATATATATATATTTCTAACAAGATTCGAGAGAAATGTTTCAGGTTAACTTGTTTTATTTAAATATATGAGCAAATCATACAATATTTCATTTTTTCTTAATTAACAACACTATCATTTAATCGTCGTTGACTTTTACAAAGTCATAAACATTTCCCTAATGTCTCAATGCTGCAAACTATCTTTACACGAATAAGACCGTACGGCCACAAGTAAAGCAACAATACACATCGAACATCTTCCTAATATTCCGCTCTACGTTTAGTTTTTACAGTAAGGGTTTTGATTGAAATGGAGCTGTATATTAAATTTTTGAATAAAACTACGACGTAAGGTTGATCTGTTTTTATTTAGATGCAGGGAAAAGCTACCCAATTGGAGACGAACTTCTTCCCTGGGAGAAGGGACTACCTAACTGCACAACAACTACAGTTATCACAAAAGCAACAACAAAAGCAACAAAAAAGATCACGACAACAGGTACAGTGACAGGTCCTCCCCACCACAAAGAGAACTCGTCGTCTCGCGTCATGCAAGGTGGTGCAGCATCGATGATTTTCCTTGCGTTGGTGTTTGGATTCAATTGGATGTAACATTCTGTGTTGTTGAAAATGACAGAGTTCCGACGACAAAGTGTTACTTTAAACATTTGGACAAACTCGAATTGTTAGGATGTGGATGTATTGATATACAGAAATTTATATTTTGCAATACATGAATGATATAAAACTACAGTTTTGAATTCGTTTGACTAATGCTCTTGTTAACTCAGTTAAATAATTGCTCTTCGCAATAATAATAATAATAATAATAATAATAATAATAATAATAATAATAATAAAAGAAGAAGAAGAAGAAGAAGAAGAAGAAGAAGAAGAAGAAGAAGAAGAAGAAGAACAACAACAACAACAACAACAAAAACAACAACAACAACAACAAAAACAACAACAACAACAAGAACAAGAATAAGAAAGATAATATGAATAATACATTATTATAATTTAAATTTCAATGTATATGTGGATTAAGTCCCTGTTCAAATTGTTTAACGCTGGTATTCGCTTTTAGTAATCTGTTCCAACAAAATCCGAGTACTGACATGGAGTCAACCGATCCTTAAACCGTGTCGTGTATGCTATTGCAATCTACGAGATATTATTAAAGAGCCATATGTGTAAAAGAGTGTGGCTCAATTTCTCGAAAATCCTTTTTTTTTGCGTGAAAATGTCTTTTTGTCATTCTTAAGATACGATAACTGACATTGCCCTTGAAATTGAATTTCCTGTCCAAGTTTCTGGAAATGTCTTAAGCGTAATAAACTTTGATAGCGTATTTCATTAAGCCAAATGTCTGACTTAATCTAGATTTTACTAAATAAAAGTCAGTTTTTCATGCTTATCATAAAGATATTTTCCTTTTTAAATCCAAAAACTAAGAATGTAAATATTACACACAGCATTATAATGAGAATATTTAAAACTAGTAATATCAAAGAATCACCAGAAAATTGTGTAAAAGGATCCAAAGCAAACTTTCAAGTCTAATATTTGTTTTACATTTAATTTCATCCGGTCATAATATAGGTATCCTTTCTTACACTTTACGAAGGAAAATGTTGAAAAAATAATATCAAAAACAGTATATAGGTGGTATTATGATAGGATGTTTTCTGGTGACCTGTATCATGTTGAGTTCGGTGGGTTTTCTACATTTTTATGCAATATATTTACTTTTTTGTGGTGCGTTTGAAATTCCCAAAACAGACGGCAGATGAACTGGAAAAAGATGCCTGGTAGTGTCTCAACTGTTTGTTTTTCTTGATTCAAACATTATATGTGTTATTTTCTCTCAAATCCTAATATGGTAAGAAATTGAAATATACTTCAAATAATACACTTTATATAGCGCCCAATTTTGATAAATAATCTCACGTATGTAGGTTCTGATTTTTGCACATTATTTAATCATGTTTAGAAAAGTTTCCGATGCTTTTTAACGCTCATCTTTTCGCATTAGGGTTCAAAGGCATGTTTTGTTTCCTTTATGTTATATTAATTTATAATTGATTAAAGTACGAGGACCGAAGGTCTTATGTGTCCTTAAGTCGTCAATTTGTTTCTGTCTCGTTTTCTCTCGCGTGAATTCTTTGTTGATTCAAATTGCTTGACCCGCCATTATTTGACGGGTAAAGTTTTGTTTTGTTTTTCTTTTAAAATATGTTTACGTCATCATATACTTTTTAAAATACAGAGAAAGAGACACTCTTAAGTTATGGGGGTTTCTGTTGTTAAAATGTGCTTGGGCGACATGTAAGGCAATTTTATTGGTGTTAGGTCGAAAGCCATGTGCATGCATGTTGCCATATTTACGCCTATACCCGTAACTCTTACTGACAATGTAACATTTGTCTTACATATTTGCCTCCATTTGACTTTAAGAAAAGTGATCAATACATTCTGAGTAGACGAGATTGGGTGCAGGGTGACGACGTTATGTTACTTTGTTTTTTAATTATTATGTATTTGCAATAATATGAACATCAATAACGATTCATAAATGTTTTTACTCTAATAATATAACCTGATAACTATTATTTTCTGTAGTTTATTGTTATTTATATTACAAAGGTAAATAGTTTAAGGAACGCCGTTGTCGGATAGAAGTAACTGTAAAGTTCCACTTAAAGCATACATTGTTTGAAAAAAGTCCTCAATGATGGGGAAGAATCTGCACTTTGCAGCTTCATATCATACATGGCTAACCGCGGATTTCCTCTTTCCTTCAAACAATTATTATACTTCGCTTGGTGTATCGCTAAGGAACACGGAAAATGGGATGTGTCCACTGAAACTGAACCGTCAAGAAAATGGCAGAAAGGCTTTTATACCAAGCATCCTAATCTTAGGCTGCGCAAGCCTGACGCTAGGGGCAGGGGACGGGCTAGTTTAGGCAGTGTACACAACCTTCGAGAGTACTTTAGCCTATTGACGAATACGCTTGATAGCAGCAACATTTCCGAAAACATGCGCGAATATATAATTGAGACGAAGCAACCCTCTTTATAATAAGATTGCAGATCAAAAGGTCAGTGATTATACTTACCCGAATGAAACATGCTCACTCCTTATCAGTGGGGACAAATGAACATATGTCTGTGCACTGTTGTGTAAATGCTGCTGGAAACGCTCTTCACTCAGTGATCATTTTAACATAACCTAAACTTAAACTAAAACAAGTACCAGTCAGGCTGAAATGGTAAAATCCGATCTTTGTATTTAAAAGAAACAGGTCAGTGCCATCTTCAAGGTCATTTTATAGAAAAAAGAACCTACGTGAATTATATCACCGAGGTTGATCCAAGTTCAATCGAACTGGCTACACAATCACAGGAAATCGATGAAGAGGACAACTGATGATTCGTATTGTCATACTCTCCCTGTGTCCAAGATCTTGACGTGTCAATGAACGATCAGGTTCTGTTGGATGGGAGTTTTGCTGTTGGTGACGACGAAATACTCACACTTAAACCATAAGATGTGGCTACCGGATATTGAAATGAACTTTGCAGATACTACGTGCCACCAGAACTCGCGATAGTGGATATTGAGTGCACATTAACCCCTTGGGAAAAAGAAATATCAATGAATGTTAAACGTTCAACGTTGAATTGAAGGATAATACATACCAGACTTGGCGCCAACTTCAACAGAACATGCTTGCATCATCTGTTGATATTCACCAAATTTCTACATCCATGATAATGCCTGTCGTCCTTAGCCAGCACAGTTCAGCGTCCCTCGTCCGCCCGCCACTAATTGTTTCTGTACACCCGCCATCAATGTATGTTGTCAGTCCGCCGCTGACACCATCAACAGCGTCGATCGTCGTATTGAATCAAGGCAGTGTTGATTCCACAATACCAGGTAAATGTGCTTATTGTACCAACACCAACACAAAAATCGATTAAAAGGAGCAGACTTGGAAAATCAAAGATACTTCTGAAGTTCTGAAATACAGCAGGAACTCGACGAGAAGGAAAAAGAAAAGCACGAACTTACAGAACAGAAAGAGCAACAGAGAGTTGAAAAACGTGTGCAAAATGAAACAGAAAAGTTGATAACAATTGCCTAACTTGAAAAAGAAAGAAGTAAGAGAGAAACTGAAAACCGATAAAGAAAAGGGCTAAACACGAGAGTTCTTACTTGTAAGCCTACAGTTTGCTTTTTAAAGTTTACCTGCAATCCAATTGTGCTTATTTTGCTCTCGCTTGACAACGATGAGTTAACTCACTCTTAAATTAAATTTACTTTTATTTCGTTTTTGAGAGTGAGCGAAACAGGCAAACAGCAGTTTGTTGTCACTTTTATGTTCACATTCCAATTTCAATTGATCACTTTGAACAGTCCACAGCGTCTATCCGAATTTTTCTGTACGAATCACTGACATCTTTCTGTTCATGGTCTGAATAACTGAATTCAATTTAATAAACAAGAACACCTCGCAAGTAGAACGACTGTTTTTACTTAGATAAACCAATACCTCGTATTAATGATGTCAACATGTATGAACAGTTGTTGTTTTTCAAGTAAATTCAATTTTGCCGCTCCCTTTGTTTTGTTTTTTGAATGTCAACGCAAAATGAAAAACGCCACCCCAACGGTCCACACTGGTTATCAAACACTAGCATATCTTCCTAAACTGCGTTCGAGTTTGCCTCCCTTTAAGATTTTTACAATAAATATGTTCAAGCAGATCAATAAATTTTGATTATTTAGACAAGACATTATTTCACAGTCGCCAAAATTCATTTTAAGGCGAAAATTGAATTCCCGTGCGAACGTTCTACGGGCCGCAAAATGATAATCGATAATCAGCCCGGACCGCAAAACTGATAATCGCTGAGTCATGCAAATAATCGCGAAATCCCTGAACAAATGTGTTACTATATATAGTAACATATGTATTAAGTAAAAATAATCGACTCCTTTAATGTTATATACTTGAAGTGAAAACCTTTTGATTTTAGCGTTTAAAATAAACCAATTTTACTTGTACAACAACTATGTTTTTGCTTATCCCCATAAATGTATCAATATGTAAAGTTATTTTAAATGAACTCATTGTAAAAGTATTATGATTGAAAAAAGAGGAAACTTACAATGACATTGTCATTTTCTATTTTGTGTTGGACTTGTTGTTTTCATACTGTTTCCTGTTTAGTGAAAAGCAGTTATCCACTTGGGGATGACTCCGCCTGTGGTAGTCAACCATAAACAAATGTAACCTGTGATACAAACATCGACGTAATGTTCCTATGTCCTTATTTGTATTTCGCCTGTCCTCTTTTTGGTAAGTATGCGCCTGGTTTATTCTTGTCGATTTGTAGCGATCAACCTGTCCTTGTATCTGCGTCTTATATCTGTTTGTAAACTTTAGCTTAAAACCTGATACTCTGAATCAAATTTAAGAATAGGGACAGGCCACACATCAAAACCAAACAGAAACAACAACAGCAATACCCGATGAGGCATAATAATCATAATATTCAATTTGCTGGACATAAATTTCATATCAAACATCAATCAAATCATGCATTTACTCATAAGATAAAAATACCAATGTGAGCCATGTTGTTGTGTCCATTGAGGTTCCATGACATGTGTTGTACAGGTTCATAAATAAATTCATGAATGTTGGATGATTATTTGCTTCAAATGTGATAAAATGTAATGAAGTGGAGACGAACTTCATTTCATTTCAGCTGCCATAGACATGACGAAATGAACACATCCAAGATCACCTGATAGCACTACGGGTTTCGTCAACCACATTCAAGTTGTCGGGATCATTTAGCTTTTGGGTGCATACCAATTTTTAACGAAGCCCTAATAAAATCTTCATTCGTGATTTTTAGTGACATTTGTGACAAGCCAAAATATTTACTAAATATTATTTAGTCAATGATAAATATTAAGCTCGCAACAGACTTTACAATAGGAAATGAAGTTGTCAGGAATTGAAGTATTTGTTCTTCCGCGCCTACTTTTGCATTGATGAAAACATCATTAATGTCTGTAGAAATGTATGTACTTGGAACTCACAGTTTATGCATTAAACCATACAAATTCACGGTGAATAAATTTAAAAATTAATTTTCTACTAGATTTCGTTATTTATGAAAATAAAACCGGCAACAGACAACAAGAAAACGATGCAATATGCATATTGTTTTATAAGATGACAATGTTCAAATTGGAGATGGTCGTGTATGGGACATAAATTCTGCACGTAGAGGTCATTATGTGTATATCGCGGTGTACTGTATCATATTTGCAACTGGAAAATGAAATGACAAATTTAGTGTTTTAGTATCATTTTGAAATAGTTTTAATTTTTCGTATCTTAAATGTACACTACATGTAGAACTTTACGGTTATAAAACGACTATGCAGTGATGCAGCTTTCTTTTATAAAACTATGGCGATACGGTCATCAAAGTAAATTAACGCAATAAATAGGCTTTTGATGTGGCATTATTTTCAACGACAAAGAATGACTGTACACAGCATGAAAATTAAATCTCAAAATTGCCCGAGGGGTTGGGTCATCTTTGTTCAAGTTGGCAAGAGAGAAGTGGAGCAGGAAGAGGAACGTGGTTTTCGGATAAAGAAAACAGCGGGACAGAATGAAGAGTTACTTGTTTATACAAACATTGCACTGGCGTTGAAAGGTTTCACTTTCAACGCTCGTTCGTACCGGTCCACTTTTGGTGTCATATTGTACAAACAAATTCGGCAGTGCATTCTAACAGCTCTATGAGATTAATGGCTTATCAAGGGTCGTAACGTTAAGGTTTGGCAATAACTTTTTTATCGAAAGAAAAAATATATTCTATATGTACAAGTTACAATGACTGGATTCAAATATTGCATATGTTATGTTTTAGATATCACATCGTTTAAACGATATTTACTATTATTGTGTATAGTCTCCTGTATCTCAAAATAAAAGTGCAAGACATACATAATTACAAGTCGCTTTTACATAAAACGTAAATTAAAGAATCTGATAAATTTTCGTAGTATTATTGCCTTCCGTACATTTAGAACGAATAACGTATCTTCATAAAATAAGCTCGATGTTCTACTACATTATCACGTTCGCCTTGGATAGTAAGATATGTCGCAAACACTTCGATTAAAAGTAAAGCGGAACTTAGTTTTTGACCGGTATTCTCGATAAAACAATGGCTATCATTAAAATTGTAGCTCTTCGTTATAATTATATTTTACTTTTATTATATTATTACAAATGTTCTAATTAAATACCAAAATGGACGGTTTATTATTAAATCACGGTCCCTGCCTATATCAAAAGTTGAATTAAGTAGCCGCTTAAATAGTGATCACTGTAGATTGTTCGATTTAAAAAAAAAGGTAATGCAAAATTTAAGCAACATATATTTAGTCGAAATTCGCGCCTAGCCTAAAAGACAATTTAATGCCGAGCAGAATTCGACGCCGACGTTAAAAACATTAAACACAGTGTTTGTTCAGTTCTGAAGTACATGAGTATAGAACATATTTTTTTCTTTAAAAAGAAAAAAAAAACACCGCCCACTTACCCTCCTCTTAAAGCGAAGATTTTGCCAACAAATGTTTATGTCTTAAATTGCATTTTATTATGATTGGCTGCCAAAACCTTTCAGGGAGTTTGTAGACTAGGTATGCGTAATATCATTGTTCATCTTAAAAGCAAAGAACAAACACGTGTCAGGTAATAGTAAAAAGACCACCAATGTTATCACAATGCGGAATATGATATATTTAATTACTCTTATTTTAAATTTATCAGGTGTGTGTTCTACAATTCATTAATATAAACAAAACAAGTAGAAGCAAGTATTATTTAAAGATATGCTAATTATTATTATTATTATTATTATTATTATTATTATTATTATTATTACTACTACTACTACTACTACTACTACTACTACTACTACTACTACTACTACTACTACTACTACTACTAATAATAATAATAATAATAATAATAATAATAATATTATTATTATTATTATTATTATTATTATTAATAATATTATGTGTTCCATTTATTTATTTCTATTTAAAATAAGGAAGTGGTTTTTTTTGGGTCAGTGCAAACATTTCTTTTATCGATTTGTATTACGGAATAGTTTTAATGATAATAACATTTCTTAATCTAAATTAATCATTAAACATTATATTAATTCAGACACCCCGGTTCGTGTCATGCACAGACAAGTACGCGGCGATGCCAGGCCACCTGAACTGCAGATCCCCATACATAGGTCGCCCTATCATGGTTACAGGTACATGCTGAAGTTGAAATAAATAAATAACAGTGTAATGTTCGTCGGCATTTAGTCCATTGTATGATTTGTTTCGTTAGTCAAATCTTTTCTTCACAACGTCTTTAAAATCCCAATGTATTAACTATACTTTCGCTATCTAAGGTAACGTGAGCGTTTTCCAATGGCCCTTTTTAGAGTTGGTAGCCTAGATTCATTTTTTGTGTCGGCGGTAAACTCCGATCGCAATGTCAGCAATGTATTATGTATGCTATCGTGTATTTGTCGGTCTGATATGATTGTCCGGGCTCGTATAAAATGTCGTATTTGCGCCCTTATTCTAGCATCCCGTAAATATATGAGAGACATATGTAGGGCTCCAACACAACAAATACAGTACGATTTTTCATAAATCAGCCACCATAATATAGAGGGAAAAGTTAATGATTACAAAACAGGTGCACAGAAGGAATTAAACATTTTCCAAAGTAATGGAGGCCAGGAACATGGATTTGGACATGGTATTCCTTATTCATGTCAGGACGATGAGTAAAAGGACGGGGTGCACGACTACCTAAGTGAACTCATCTAAATATGTATAAAACCATAGTATTGCTGAATACAAAACATACTGGTTTAAAGTAGATTTTTAATGTGTTGTTCCCCCAATAATTAAGAGTGCTCGCTATCTGTTTAAGTGAGGTAAATCCCTGTAATAATCAAGACTTAAAGCTTTGTGTTAATATAAAAGCAAAAGCATAATAAAAACTAGGATAAGTTTGTGCTAAGATTGTTCGTCATACCGGTCCATGAGTTTTTATCAATTCTCAATTAAATAATCATTCTAATGAATTTCAAAATCTCATAACAAATATAATCCACACTTTCCAAAAACTCAACCGCCTTCTGTGCTGTAGCGCTTTGATTTTTGTTTGCTGTTTCCTATTTGGGCGTTAAACTTGCTCTTGTCTATGTATGTTAGTTAATTGGTCTAACATACTAATTTAACATTGAAGTGTTGTGTGCAGATGTGAATGTGAGAGGAGTTTTAGATCATATTTTGAATGCTGTTTGCTACGATAATTCATTGGTGCTATCGTCCCACAAAAACCTTGCCTTCTATATTGTTCCGTGCTGAAGTGCCTGTTTTCTGATGAAGCCGATATAGTAAACATCCACAACAGGCTGCGCTCTTCCGTTTACCCGTCGGTGGCCAACATGATGACAATTGTAGGTATTTTTTAGATTAATGCTCTTAATTTACATGGAAAAATTAAAGGTTCATAAACAAAGTATTTGTGTTAAATGGCAATTAATAAAAATTCCATTGATTAGTTCATTTCATATTTTGTATGTAAATTCGCTGTGAAAAGTCGTGTAGCCCTTAGAACTGTGACCTCGAGCCAATAATGGAAAAAATCACAATATTCACCGGTTGTTTTATGAGCACTCCAGCGGTTTGCTGCACACATCCCAACAATGAACACGTCTGTGCGCAACTGACAGCAATTGGTTTGAAAGAACAACGCCGGGTAATTCAAAACTAACGTTCAATTTGTATGATCTGAGGGGTTAACAAATGATAATTGACGTTATAATTGTCTGCTACTTAATACATTCGATACCATTTCTTTAACAATTAAAAGTATATTAGATATTTTTAACTCATTATTGATCAGTTAATTAATTACTTGGTTTAATAATATTTTATGGCATATAAACAAGTTTACATAACACATTCGAATGCAAATATTTCAGCATATTTATATATATATGGGTTTGTCAGACTAAAATCAACAAAAGAAATGGCATAACAATTGATAAATTATCACTATGATATAAACTCTACATGTACGTTTAGAAAAAATCTTGTCTAAACTAATTCTATTAAAATGAGCTTAGTTCAATTAAGATACAATGTAATATATGTTTGCAAAAGGAATGGAAAAGGGAAATAAGAAAAAAAAACAGTGTGTCGTCATTAGCCCCTTTTTTAAATTACAATGGAAATACAGCTATGACAAAAATCGTTTAGTATTCAATATATATTTTTGAACTTGTATGAAGATAACTCATTTTGTTCATCAGCAAGGTTGTCATATGCTCTACATGTTGGATTGTATATATCGATAAGTTGATATTCTGTTGAGTGACCTGGTAAAAACAGAATGTTAGGAGTAAATAAGATGTTAAAATGCAAATGCAAAAAATATAAACGTGTCCATTTTTTTTGTGTTCCATGACTTATTCGACACAACTTATCAGCAAAATATGTCTATTATTGACAGGCTCTTCCTTAGTGTCCCTTTTGAATAACAGCATACATGTGCAAGTTTCCAAATTTCTGGATAAACACAAGTATTTAGGGAACGGTTGAAAAACATCCAGAGGGGAAAGCACAGTGTTTTTGACGTTTCTTTTAACATTCTTTGACTTATTTGGTCTGGACCAGTTGATTTGTTAATGTCGAGACTTTCCTTAAAATGTTGTAATGTACTTATTGAGTCCTTTACATTCGATATTGATGCAAAGTGCGTTTGCTTTTTCTCAGTCTGTTTGACGAATAAGTTTGATAGAATAAGTCCAATCACTGCCTAACAACGGTGGTATATCGACTTTATTTTTATAGTTATCTTTTACCAACAATTTTAAGGTTTTCCAATACTGTTTCGAACTTATTGACTATGTTTCGAGGAAGAATTGTTCAATATTGTTATAAAGTATTTTAGCATGCTTTTTTATGTTATTGACTTTATTACGCAATTCATTCTGATCAGGGTGTATTGATTAATGAAAATTGTAATTATTGGAAATGATTACATTTATTGCTTCGAAGCTTGTCCTCTTGAGCTCGCACAGCATAAATACATAAAAACACAATCACACCATAATAAGAAAAAGCACAGAAAGGAATTATTGACTACCGTGTTCTTCCTTGTTAATTCCGTTTGTTTGTTTCATACCTTACAATCATATATTACAGGTGCTTTCATTATTGGCCAAAATACATACAGAAGTTCCACCAAAGTACCATGGGAAGAAGTTGTAAACGCTTGGATAGCCGAAAATGCTAGTTTCGCTTACAGTGGATCTGCAAATAACAAAAATCTGGTGGGAAACTACAAACAGGTACTGGTGTTGAACTATATGTTTTCATTCTGAGATCGAACATACAAATTAGAAATTTAAAATATATTGTCGTTTCTTTCTTTCGCCAGGTATATTGAATAATTTTTCAAATAAAACATGACGTATAGAGTAAAATACAAACTCGAAACTCAAGCAGTGTAATAAGCAGAGGAGACTCAAATCAGCTTAGATTATACAGACAGAAGCATTGACTGAAGCCAAGTTTTGCTCGAATCATTTACAGTGTGTGTATATCACGTGATAAATTACGTCACAAATTCTACTTAACATTTTGCTTCGAATGATGTCTTAAAACAATGATAACCTTTATCTTTCTTCACCATTTTAACTGAAACAAAGCGCAGTCTATACCGCCTTCGTTTTATTACCGGAGTTTGATTAGGTGATTAGTCACCTCAAACACTTTGGCGAACCTGTTTCCATTATATGTTAACAGTGCTACATCAGGCGGCTGTTTTGTGAAATAGATTTGTCGAAGTGTTTTCAGAAACTAAACTCTAAAGACTGGAGGTAGTGCTATGTAAGAGGCGTAGACTGCGCCATGTTTCATTCAATATGATGAATAAATAGTAAAGTTATCTTTGTGTAAAGTCTTTATTTGAAGCAAAATATTGCCTTCCGACGTAGCATTTTTGACGTTATCTGTCACGTGGTATACGCACACTGATATACATGTATCGTTCACGTTCCCTCAACAGATGATCGCTGACACCACGACCGCGATGGGTTGTGCCGTCAGCGACTGCCATGGATTCTACTTATACATGTGCCTCTACATACCCATGTATGTCGTCCACAAGGAAGTCTTTTTCATTGTTGATTATTGAATATGTATTATTGATTCCTGGAATATGTAATACCGTTTAGTGGTCTTGACAGTATCTAAATTATCCCTTATGTCAATGAATAGTAGCAAATATCCGCGTCTTTGAGTGCACTTTGTGTATTAATGTGATTTTGCATTTTCAGACTGATTCCTGCTGACGTCAATACCCCGTACAAAGAGTCGAAACTACCATGCAGTGACTGTCAAGCAAATTGTAACACAGCAGCAAACCTATGCAGTCAGTTTTCTCAATTAATGGTTACTTCGGCCTTCGTAAAAACATGTTTGTTAACGCAAAGTCAGTTTTATAGTTGTAACGTTTAAAAATACCTCAGTGTGTAACATAAATCACGCATAACTGATGTTCGGTTTGAAAGATGTCTGACATATTTGTTTTTTTGGCATCCGTCTTAACCATCCTGTTGAATGTTTTAATAATGAAAATGAAGTTTGTTTTTACAGACTGTAAAGGCGTCACATGTCTTGGTGGGTCCACTTTAAACCCGGCGACATGTGGCTGCGACTGTATCACAACCATGGGCGATCCTGGTATATATTACGGCAATCTGTGTGAATGTAAATGCAAAATATGTCCTAATCCGTACATTCAGTAAAATGTTGAAACAAACGCTTTACCGTCGACGACTACAACGATGAAGACGATAATGACTAAAGCTAGCGTAACAAACACTTCACCGTCAACGACTAAAACGATGACAAGGATAACAACCGACTCTAATGTAACAAGCACTTTACCTCCCACGACTACAACGATGACGACGATAATGCTTAAAGGTAGTGTAACAGACACGTTCCCGTCGACGACTACAACGATGTCGACAATAGCACCTGAAGCCGGCGTACCAAGCACTTTACCGTCGACGACTACAACGATGACGACGATAATACCTAGCGTAACCAACACTTTACCGTCGACGACTACAACGATGAGGACAATATCACCTGACGCTAGCGTAACAAGCACTTCCCCGTCCACGACTACAACTAGAACGACGATAACACCTGACGCTAGTGTAACCAACACTTTACCGTCCACGACTACAACGATGAAGACATTATCACCTGACGCTAGCGTAACAAGCACTTTCCCGTCCACGACTACAACTAGAACGACGATAACACCTGACGCTAGCGTAACCAACACTTTACCGTCCACGACTACAACGATGAAGACATTATCACCTGACGCTAGCGTAACAAGCACTTTCCCGTCCACGACTACAACTAGAACGACGATAACACCTGACGCTAGCGTAACCAACACTTTACCGTCCACGACTACAACGATGAAGACAATATCACCTGACGCTAGCGTAACAAGCACTTTCCCGTCCACGACTACAACTAGAACGACGATAACACCTGACGCTAGCGTAACCAACACTTTACCGTCCACGACTACAACGATAAAGACAATAACACCTGACGCTAGCGTAACAAGCACTTTCCAGTCTACGACTTCAACTAGAACGACGATAACACCTAAAGCTAGCGTAGCAATTAATTTCCCTTCGACGATTGCCACAAATACGGCGTTATCTCATAAAGGTAGCGGTACGAACACTTTCCCATCCACGGTTGCAACAACACCAACATCAACTAAGGCACGCATAACGGATACAGGTTCTGTCGATCATGGCAAGAGAGTGGTGTTTGGCAAGCAGATTAGTGAACTTGTTGATTGTGAACTGGCGTTGGGCTGAAGATGGATCACCGAACTTATTTTTAGAAATGACAATCACACTAACGACGATGTGTAACATTTTCACATAGATGGTTAGCATTTACAAAAACAAAGATGTTGTGTTTTATTGTACTATTTGTGTGTTTTTTTGGATATACAAATAAAATACAAATGCAAACTTATAAATAAATATGTTGTTTTGTCCAAAATACAGTATTACCGTGGAAACGGTGTAGAATCGGGCCGTTTGAGATATTGTCATAAGCTCGGTATGTATTTAAACACGTGATAACAATGCCAATACACGATGTATACGTGTAGAAATTCTTAGAAGAAATTCCCGCCATCAACCACTTGTTATGTTGTTGTTTTTGCAAAAGAGAAACATAAAATAAACTGTCAAGACATCATGAACAAACTGGCATGCAGTCAGCTTTTAAACAAACCATGTATATTAATACAATGACCACTACGGGAACAAGCCCAAAAGCCAAAACATGAAACAAATACTAGGCAATTCTTTAACACACTAAATGACTTCGTATTAATAAGACCAATATGGCATACAAAAGCGGAAACACATTGTTCATTGCGCAGTCTTGCTAAAAACCGGCCAATGTCGGGTCAGTTACGTAATCCTGATATTAACAAGTCAATTGCGTAGTCTCGCTAATACCCAGTCAATTGCGTAGTCTCGCTAATACCCAGTCAATTGCGTAGTCTCGCTAATACCCAGTCAATTGTGTACTCTCGCTAATACCCAGTCAATTGCATAGTCTCGCTAATACCCAGTCAATTGTGTACTCTCGCTAATACCCAGTCAATTACGTAGTCTCGCTAATACCCAGTCAATTGTGTACTCTCGCTAATACCCAGTCAATTGCATAGTCTTGCTAATACCCAGTCAATTGTGTACTCTCGCTAATACCCAGTCAATTGCGTAGTCTCGCTAATACCCAGTCAATTGTGTACTCTAGCTAATACCCAGTCAATTGCATAGTCTCGCTAATACCCAGTCAATTGTGTACTCTCGCTAATACCCAGTCAATTGCATAGTCTCGCTAATACCCAGTCAATTGCGTAGTCTCGTTAATATCCAGTCAATTGTGTAGTCTCGCTAATATCCAGTCAATTGTGTACTCTCGCTAATATCCAGTCAATTGTGTACTCTAGCTAATATCCAGTCAATTGTGTACTCTCGCTAATACCCAGTCAATTGCATAGTCTCGCTAATACCCAGTCAATTGCGTAGTCTCGTTAATATCCAGTCAATTGTGTAGTCTCGCTAATATCCAGTCAATTGCGTAGTCTCGCTAATATCCAGTCAATTGTGTACTCTAGCTAATATCCAGTCAATTGTGTACTCTCGCTAATACCCAGTCAATTGTGTACTCTCGCTAATATCCAGTCAATTGCATAGTCGTGCTAATACCCAGTCAATTGCGTAGTCTCGCTAATACCCAGTCAATTGCGTAGTCTCGCTAATACCCAGTCAATTGTGTACTCTCGCTAATATCCAGTCAATTGCATAGTCGTGCTAATATCCAGTCAATTGTGTACTCTCGCTAATACCCAGTCAATTGCGTAGTCTCGCTAATATCCAGTCAATTGCACAGTCTTGCTAATACCCAGTCAGTTGCATAGTCGTGCTAATATCCAGTCAATTGCATAGTCGTGCTAATATCCAGTCAATTGCATAGTCGTGCTAATATCCAGTCAATTGCATAGTCGTGCTAATATCCAGTCAATTGCATAGTCGTGCTAATACCCAGTCAGTTGCATAGTATGGCTAATACCCAGTCAATTGTGAAGTGTGGCTAATAAATGCTTAATAACTTAATTTTTTATAATAAAAAAAACATAAAGAAAAACGTATTTTAGCAAGAATTATTCCGAGTTAATGGTTTAGTAAAGAGGGAACAATAACATTGGAGAAGACATGAGCGTGAACACTAAGTAAAGTCAAAACAGGAAATATCTTTAAAAAAAGATAAACGACTATCAATTTGTTAACAAGATCATGAAAAGTGTATGAGAAAGCAGTACGAACTTTACATGTGCATATTGTTTTATTTTAATATCAAAAAAAAAAAAATTTAAGTATTGATTAGTTCGAAAAAGTATAGTTTTTACACATATATCTTGATTAATATAATGTTATTGGCAGAGTTATATTTTTGCTAAAGATGTGCATAATTACTCAGAGAAGGTATGTACCTAGTTTTATTTCACTATGTATAGTACCTTTTATGGCACTCGCAATGATATTAATATGACTCGTTAGAATTATGAAAGACAATGTTGTTTGGACTCTATGGTGTCAGAATGATAATTTTAGGACCAACAACAGCTAATTAATAAACACGTACCTTTCAGTTTATGTTTTAAGAGTTTTTGGTTGAGCAGAAGCTGGGACCAAGAATCAAGGACAATAATAATCCTTCCTTTAGGCAGAAGTAACTATTCCGAACAGGAAAACAAATAAATCGTCAATATGTATATATTTCATTGTTTATAATAATAATCACGGACCTATAAACAATCCGTAATTGTGTCAGCAATTACCAGTTATACTGTTTCCGACCAACTTTATTAGACGCCGCCCGAAGTTGTCATAGTTGAATGAACAGGCAACCATTACAGAAAAAGTTTTAGTTCCCGAAATGGTTGTTGTTGTTTTTCAAAGTTATATTTAATGTGGTCAATCTCAGAGAGAGGCTTAAATTTATTGGTCGACCCTTAATTGTTTGTATGTAAGAACACAGCGACTTTGAAATTGTACGATTCTGTTTTGGATTGGTGAAAAATATTCTTTTTGTTTTGGAATTTCGTTTAAAGTAGGGAATTTCAGAGGCTTGTTTGGGGAAAAACAAACAGGGTCCATGTTTTCTATAAAGAATTTGACAATGTCATCCGATTAGAAGCATACGTCACACCACTGGATACTACGATGTGGTAATAAGTCTCTATTTACGATAACTTACTGAAAACGTATCAGGTTTAAAAGATAAAAGTGCCTCTCTATAACTAGTAACCAACCAGAACGGTTCACTTCCTTGATTTCTTCTACATTTTTCATTAAATACAATATTTGATTGGTGTACAATCTAAATAATTTGTCTGAACATCTAGGTCAAAACTGAGGTTAAACAGCTATCGCCGAAGAATAATATGGCACTTGACCCAATATCAGTCCTGACTAGATCACGGAATGACGTGCATTTCAACTCGAAATATTTATGAATATTGTTGATCGTTTTATTGTTTGTATTGTGTCAGAGGGTCCCGTAAAAAATAAATAAACATTTAAGAAAGAGTAAATTTATTATATGAGCCGCATCGCGCGATTTTGGGCCTTCGGACATATTTTTGCTTTAACATGTTTTAAGGTATTTGAATGCCATGTAATTTCAGAAAGATATCCTGAAATTTTCATGATGATATCACTTAAATTCCGTAAGTAACGTGTTTACAAGTGAGATCATGTATTGCGCATTTTGAATACTAAATTTGACATCATTCAAATGACGTTGTAACGAAAGTGCATTATTAAAATGACGTGCACAATTATTTTATCAATATTACAACTAGCTTATAATTTAAATTATTTTCTTATCAAAGAATCTTTGAGGGACATAAATTAAGATAAAAATAATGAATCATTTTTGTATTTTAAATACATATGGCAATTTTAAACACAGACTATCAATCCAGTCAAAATATGTCAGGATTAAATCCATGGTTGCTATGGAAACATGAGTAAACCAATGGTCATAAATTATCGAGAAAATGATGCACCAATGACAAACCTTAAAAAGAAAGAAGTCAGGAAGAAATTGATTTACATAGAAAAAATCATTATTTTTGGCATTTTTATTAATGATGATTTCATTTGCAATAATAATGTCCAAAGGCCCAAAATCGCGCGATGCGGCTCATATTATGTTAAATGTATCATTGTCATTAGTGTTTCAATTTTACGTTTAAAGGTTCAAGCGTTATTGTGACGTCAATTGATCAAATGTTTCCGCTTTCAGGCTGCAAATTTTTCTTTATTGAAATGAAGTATTTTTAACAATTCTTGGATTCAATAATGAACTATTTGTGTAAATATATGTAATGAATTGCGGGATTGATGTCATTAATTGGGATATGAACGCAATTGGGCTGGTCAAAGTACGCGTGGAGTCCTTCGGACTCAACACATTTTAAGCAGCCCAATTGCGTTCATATCCCGATAATGACATCAACACCGCAATTCTTTCCTTAATTCTAAAACATGTATACACGTGAAAGGAGGTTATAATATTTTCGAAACAGATACTCAGAATAAAATGTTTATTTAACTTAGGAATTTATAGGAACTCATTATAAAGACATATATTACATGCATGAAATAAAATATGAATACTTTTGCAAAATATTATTTACAAACATATTATCATACAATTCATAAAATCCAGGTAATTTTAATAATAACGTATGTCGAATGCCTTTAAATGGGATTGTATGCATTCATGTATCTAATCTTAAAAGCCTTCATACACAAAATAACAAATCTTATTAACAGAGTCTCTTATGACTATCGAAATCAGAACTAGGCTATCAGTCCAAATAAACAGTCAGCATTGTTCACTAATGCATAGACAGAATATTTAAGCCGATTGAATGCCGTTTGAAGTGGACTGATTTGCAAAATAAACGTAATATCAAACGTTGTATAGATGTAAGTACTCCCAATTGTATGCCTTATTAGATAACACCAAGAACAAATATGATAAGCTCAGGCTAGCATAAACTAGTTCATCCCTGATTATGTACATCATTTATATGAAAATAAGACGAGTCTGACAGAATCGCATTTCCTTTTCTTTCTTTTTTCTTTTTCTTTTTTTATTATTTTTTTACTTACGTTGGGAATAGTTCCATATGATAGTAATATGGAGTGACACTGAGAGTGTTCGTGCTGTAGATTTTGACTGATGTATACATGTAAATTGAGGTTTAGTAATGCGAAAAGGAAATTGTGATTTTTATTTTTATTTTGCCACTCTATTAAGGCATTTTCTGACATTATGAATAATTTTGCTTCTTTACTTAAAAGGTTCAACCGACAAGAAGTAAACACATCCCAAACAAATGAAATTATATTTGTTTATAAAAGCATAATACTTTTAATCTGTCTCGTCTTGTCTCATGACATCAATGTGTTTCCCATATCGAAATGGTTTTGCGACTTTGATAGTCGCTGCAAATCATGATTAAAGAATATTTCTGTTGAACAAGAGCATAATCAATGGATTGATTCACACGTTTGCTAAAATCGTCAAAATTCCTGAATTTCAATATATAAGATATTTTACAGATGGACATTGTGAAAATTTCAACATTAAAGAAATTTCTGATGTCCCTTTTTCAAAGAACCACATCAATTTGAAAAAGAAATAAAGCGCCACCCTATCGTTGTGTGCGTGCATGCGTACGTGCGTGCGTGTTTTCCAATATATCCTAACATCATGCGTTTCGAAATAAAACAAGAACGCATCCTTTCAACCTTTGATACTTCACTTATCTCGAGAAGATTGTAGTTCAAATGCATCAATCGGATTTGTTTGTACGACGATGGTGACAGAAGTGGACCGATACGAACGTTTTCTAAACATAATACATGTACTATCTTCTTCAACAAGTTATCTGAAGTTCTCAAGGGTTTGCAAAAACTAAAGCCTCCTGCAAAGGTGTCACACAGGCTGTTTAACAATTTATTTTCTCAAGATGTTCGTGTTACTTTATCTTTACAGTTTTCAAGAAGTTGTCGACGTAAGTTCATGTTTTCATTATCCAAAATACCAAATTAATAACGCACGTATCTTACGAGCGCGTGTTCGAATTCATATTTGTGGGTTATTTTACTATCCTTTTCAAAACTAATTATTTAATACTGAGTTGAGGCGAATTTAGTTTGTTTTTGATGAAATTGCAAGTCAAACTTTAACTGTCGTTTGTGACACTCAATATTCAACTGAAAAACTTGATCGCAATTTTGTCGTAACCTCGGTGATAAGATGGTCACATCGTATGTTTTTTATCAACAAATAACAAAAGTTTTTGGATGTTGTTGATTTTGTAATTGACAAAATCAGTTTGGGGACTTTCATACATTTCATAGGACAATAAATATTAATTGTGTGCATAATATAAAACTTTTCTTCAAACAATGGCTAATTATGATCTGAAATTAAATTACATTGTTCAGAAATAGTTAAAGGTATGGCGGAAATTAATATATAATAAAACAAATGTTTCCTGTATAACTATTGAACTATGGTACTAGAAATTGAAAATAAAGATGTCAAATACCGAAATTAGCTAATAATAACCAAGGATGAAGTGGTGATATCAATACATATCAGAGAAACAAACATCATATCAACATTTGCCCCATGGTATGCCAATTTGACAAATGAGCTCTTAATATGTTGAATACTTTTACCATTTCATAACTATATTCATCATAACAAATGATTTCCTTATTGAAAGATTGTTATGTGAATAAAACAAGGAAATGTGGATTAATATTCTAGTTGTTCTTGTATTGTTTAATTTATCAGGTTCGTCAATGATGACACAAATAGATTTATCAATCATAACATTCATCATAAAGGATTTCGTAAATGATATATGCGCTTAATTTGCTTAATAATTTTTCAAACAAAGACGAAAGAGAAACTGCAATTTGTTTTCTGACTGCTGTTTAGCAATCTCAAAATTCCAACCTGTTCATATTAACTTATTTCTTGATTGTATGTTATTGGTACATATATCTTGATCTGATGCTATTGGTAACATGCATCTTGATTTGATGCTATTGGTAACATGCATTTTGATTTCATGCTATTGGTAACATGCATCTTGATTTGATGCTTTTGGTAACATGCATCTTGATTTGATGCTTTTGGTAACATGCATCTTGATTTCATGCTATTGGTAACATGCATCTTGATTTCATGATATTAGTAACAAATATCTTGATTTGATGTTATTAGTAACATATATCTTGATCTGATGCTATTGGTAACATGCATCTTGATCTGATGGTATTGGTAACATGTATCTTGATTTCATGTTATTGGTAACATTATTTTGATTTGATGTTATTGGTAACATATATCTTGATCTAATGCTATTGGAAACATATATCTTGATCTGATGCTATTGGTAACATGCATCTTGATTTCATGCTATTGGTAACATGTATCTTAATTTCATGCTATTGGCAACATGCATCATGATTTCATGCTATTGGCAACATGCATCTTGATTTCATGCTATTGGCAACATGCATCTTGATTTCATGCTATTGGCAACATGCATCATGATTTCATGCTATTGGCAACATGCATCTTAATTTCATGCTATTGACAACATGCATCATGATTTCATGCTATTGGCAACATGCATCTTGATTTCATGCTATTGGTAACATGCATCTTGTTTTCATGCTATTGGCAACATGCATCTTGATTTCATGCTATTGGTAACATGCATCTTGATTTCATGCTATTGGTAACATGCATCTTGATTTCATGCTATTTGTAACATTCATCTTGATTTCATACCATTGGTAACATTCATCTTGATTTTATGCTTTTGGTAACATGTACCTTGATTTGATGTCATTGTAAAAGGTATCTTGATTTGATGTTATTGGTAACATGTATGTTTATTTAATGATATTGGTAACATGCATCCTAATTTGATGCTATTGGGGACATGTTTTCATAATTGCTTTATCGAAGTTCTTTGTATTTAAAAAGACAGGAAAAATATCTACAATTTGTAAACTTTCGTTGAAAAGACGAACTTTTAGAAAATAAGCAGAAATTACAATAAAATCTTCGAAGAACATACCTCACCCCAATGATGTATTAAATGTTTGTTCCACGCAGGTTATGTCCGGTCTGTGACCTACCCGAAACCCTCATGCTACAAGAAGGTCAGTTTTTAAACCATGCATTAACGTAATTCGATGGCAATTTACATTATACAGAAATAACTGTATACATACAAATAAATAGAATTGAAAATTTGGCTTTACAAGCGTCGAATTCTAGATATATCGTCATCATCTAAATTAACCAGTTTCCTATTGATCATTGACATTTGTAAAGAAGTAGTTATGGATAAAAATGATAAGTAATACTATATCGTTGTTTTAAGGAGGCCCGTATTGGGTCTTGCACTGATAAGTACGCAGCTATACCGAACCACCTCAACTGCCGCTTCCCACCATCGGGACGACCCTTCAATGTATCTGGTAAGGTCGGGCTTTGCATGGCATGCCTACAACAACGGTTTATTTGTCAAAGCACAAATCTTTGATCAAGTAGATTGCTATTTGTAACATTATTACGACGTACTAGGTTAAAACACAACTATTCCTCTGTCTTTTCCTTATCGTTAACTCGTTTTGTTTCATGACAGATGAGGATACAATCATTCATATCCACAATGATCTGAGAACCACTGTCAGTCCACCCGCCGCCGACATGCTCGAACTGGTAAGCTCAATCAGTAAAGTAACATTACCAAACGATTTGTTTAGCAAGTTTTCTCCATTGGAAGATCAGGAAAATAAAGTGTTCCTTTAAGGTCATCGTGTCATCGCCTTTATGTGAATGAGCAAGACGCAAAAGCGACGGCGAAAACACGAATAGACGATGGCTAAGACGTGACGGTACGAAAGTACGAAGGTGAATCAGCGTGGGTAACTAAGCTCATTCGCCTTTGTCCCCTCGCTCCTTCGCCCTCGTCTCGTTCGTGCAAATATGTAATTTGTCTGTACTTATAAACTATATACGAAGCAATCCAAACACATTTTCTTTCCTTCACACCATTGCGCTAGGGGTATAACAGTGGTCTCCAGCGCATGGCGGCCAGGTGGGTGCGACTCTGTACCGTGGAAAGCACGTGGTTTGAGAGGTCAACTCCTGGTAAGTTAATTAAATATATGTATTATTCAATTTGAGTAGAAAGTGTTTGTTTTTTTAAATAAATATGTGTTGGTTTCACATCTTCATTTTGGAATTATAAATGTTCAAGACAACATTAGATATTAAAGAGCTATAAAATCCTGAGTTGCCGGTACTTGTGAACACGTATTGATCGATGCCAAAGCAATATGCTGGCACATAACCCTTTAATGTGTTTCCATGCAGGAGCCTTTTTGAGTGGGCAAAACATTTTTATGAGTCCTACAAATGTATCATGGACTGAGGTTCTTGACGTTTGGAAGGCCGAAAGCAAAGCATTCCACTACAAAGGTGCCGGTAACAAAATCAGCATGGTCGGCAATTATACACAGGTATAGACTCGCGTTTTTTTATTTCCTCCATTTCCTCCATGTAATTCTTAACAAGAAGGTCATTCGTAATTGACTGTAAAGACTATAAAGACAATCACATACGCCAATATTCTTTTATTGTGTTTCCCTTACTGTGGAAGCACTGTTTTGGGGAATAAAAGTTGTGTTATTCATCCAAATGTTATCAACAAGGCTGAATTTTATTAAACATGACCTCGCGTCAAATTAGAGTTCTGAATTTAATTCAAAAAGTTTGAAAAAATATTTAAAGTATATTTTCATAGGGAATTTCCTGTTGTTAATCCAGTCTCTACAGTATATAGTAAAATGGAAATCTTGATTTCTTAAGACGTCTCTACCAAATGTCTTAAAACTTTGAGGTTATTCTAATAAGATCATTTTACGAGTGATAAAATATATTGCATTCTAAGTATATTCAATTTTGGTAAAACATATTGACAACTTTTCGCTACAAAATAGGAAGTTCAGATCGTCGATGAATAACTCTCCCATTGTCATTTACGAGAACCCCAAAAACGTATTTACTTCTTCAATAAAAAATACTGAATAACAAAGGAGTAATTCAGTTAAAAACATTGGTTCTGTAGTATATGAAACGCACAGTAGTTGTAAATTCGATTAATAAAGGGAAATATCGAAATGTTTGTGTTAATATAATATCTTGTTTTATAACTATTCCACGCTACAAGATGATATGGGCGTCCACAGCTGGTGTCGGTTGTGCCGTCAGCCATTGTAGCCATCAGGGATTCTACTTGTACATGTGCCTCTATGCACCTATGTAAGCAGACTCTTACACTATATTTCCGTATGATGTTATCCCATTGTCTTGCATTGGACATTGGATGTATAAAGCATAGTCGTAAACAACACTTTGAGAACAGACAAGAACAATTCTGGGCGTGGTTTTTTGTGAATTGTGTTAATGTCCGTGCCTCTCCTGTTCTTGCCTACTGAAATCAACTTGATAACGCGTAAAATAGGAAAATTCTTAGGCGTAACAAAAAATGACCTAAGAAAAACTCAGTGCTAATTTTGTTTAGAAGTAACACAAAGATCCAATCTAAAAACCAAGAATACGCTTTGTTTTCTGTTTGCAGGATGGACCCAACCCAAGTGGACACTCCGTACAAGGAGTCTATGTCCGGTTCCTCCTGTGACGACTGCAGCACTAGATGTAACAAAACTACTCACATGTGCGGTAAGCAAATGCTGCAATTACCTTTCTATGAATCAATATTTTCATTAAAATGCAATGCGATGTAAAACAGTCAAGATCATTAGAATATTATCGCGGTTAAAAATAAGACCCATCTGTTTAAGAAAATGTATCTGAAGAGGCTCAGAAATATTTCCTACCACCACTTTTTTATTCTAATAATCATGGCTCAATTGTGTTTTCTCACGTAATTTGTTTATTCAATATTACACCTGTATTATTATCGGACAGATTGCTTCGGTGTCACGTGTCTTGGTGGATCAACACTGAACCTGACCACGTGCATGTGCGATTGTATCGAATCAATGAGGGTTCCGGACATGTACAATGGCACCATTTGTGACTGTGAGTTTGGCTTATGTTCTCAACAACTGACACGTTGAAGACATCTGTTTCAAGCAAAGCAAGTGTGAAGACATTTGACACGAATCTCATAGTTATCGTTCTTAATACATGAGAAATCACAACATGTTAAGTTCAGTTAAGGCTAGCAGTCGCTCACGGAAGCTAACGTTAGCAATTTATCTTTTATTTTTATCCCTGTTGCCTGTTTGGGCAACCAAATCGGAAGTGTTAGCCGCAAACACAGAGCTGATATAAGTAGTGCAAGAAATACGTATGCAATAATTATGTGAAAACTACAGGGACAAGCCAATGGGACAAAAAAGCAAGTATAGATACTATTTAGAGTCACAAGGCTAGGTAGCAATAACACCGTAATTTTTTTATTTCATGCGGTATATTAAAGTGATATATCATTGTGAAGGTTACGTCATTACAAACTCAAATATTCACATTTTTTTTTTTAAATCCATAAATTTTTGACAGAATTATGACCCTTTTTATTCTACATTTTTATCAATTTTTCTGCCAAAATAGGTCAAATTCAAAACTTCGTAATTTAAATGAAAGAAATAATGTCAAACAACACATTTTGTTTATTTTCTATAAATTTAATACTAATTCCTAAATATCAGAACTTAAACAATGTTTTAAGCAAATTATTTCACGTTACAAGGCTAGGGCCCAAAAGACACAATACATTGAACTAGAGACACGAAACGTAGAAACACCTAAAACACCACATTTGCTTCAAAATAGCTTCATCAACAACTAAACTGATAACCGCCCGCAACACGAGTTTATTGGGCATTTTTGTGTTAGATTTGACAAAATCATTAAAACACTAAACAGATATAAAACCAAATTAGTGTTTGCTACATAAAAATGGTTGCAACATTTATATTTTAAAGTGACCTGCAGTGACCCAAATGGAGACGATTCAGCCTGCGGAAGTCCACCATTCACAAATGACTCGTGTGACACCAACATGGAAACAATGTTTCACTGTCCGTACATGTGCTACGTCTGTCCTTGTAAGTTAACACGCCATACACTGAAGAAACCATTGAGAAACGATACTGTTTTGTTACACAAAGGGACAGGAGCCATATATGTGAAGCTCCTTTTTTAACAAGTTTATGCATTTAGTCCTTTGAAGTATTGTTTTTAATTCGTATGTTGAGCTAATAAGTGTTTGACTGCACTTTCAGACGCGGGTGTTAACTATCGTATCGGCACGGAACTGTTACCCTGGGAAAAGGGCTTGCCAAAATGCACCACTACTACGACTACGACCACCACGACAACAACACCACAACCATCAACAACAAAAAACAAAATTTCAACACCGACTCCAAGCAGTACAACTGGTCATAGTCCCCACAAAAGAAATGGGGTTCGATGCGTTTCATGGGACGCTAAATTTACAGTGATATTTACTTTTGTTACGTGCACTTTGACCCTAACAAAATACTAAAAATATTATAAGTAGTAACTTCTTGTTATTAATGGGTTTTTTTCACTATAATTTACAAAATATTGTTTGAATCGAATAAAAAGGTTTCGATTAGTGTAATTTTATTCAAAATAATATGTACTTGTTTTGTGTTTTGTTGTATACTATATTTTATACCAAAGAAAATGCCATAGCCGGATGATTATAAATAAAGATATATTATAGTATTTTTATGGATAATAATGCTGGGTGTATGGGGTGCAACCACCTTCCGTTTCGCGTTTTGAATTCTTTTTCATTTTCCATTAGAATTATGCGCTTCAAATAATATCTAACTATTGTGAGAATCTGCGTACCAAATAAGTCCAAACGTTTGTTCTATGTACGTCTTTCTACCTGCTTGAGTCCCGAGAATTCGTCGAAAACGTTCCAAAAAGGGAAGTTACGTTACAACTCCATTAGACTTAACCGGTTAATCAAAGGGAAGAGCTTAGCAAAATAACGTAAATAGCCACGATGATGATTGGGGCTGAACTTACTTGAATATATTCGGGGTTCTCCTATCTCCTAGTAAGAGTACGTTCTACTTTTCAACATCAAAATCTTAATCTCATATATGCCAAAGGAATTAAGACTATTTTATCTGTTTAAAAACTTGAAATTTAGACCTTGCTCAGGTGTTTTTTATCTTGAAGGCCTGCCTCTCTGACAAAGCCATGATTACATCATTCCTTTCATCCGTTCATAGGCCTTAACAAACAAACTTTTGCAACAGCAGTCCAAACTAAGTCCTGCATTATTACATCACTTAGACAATTGCAACGGCGTGAGCTTATCAACTTAACATTCTTAAAACTATTTGATATCATTTTTAAGTACCTATTTCAAAAGATCTGCCTTAAATGCAGTACTGAATTAATGATCTTTATAGGGCATTTGTAATATTTGCATATTGGACCCGGAACGTGTCAAGTAGTTTAAAATTGCCGATTGGTCACGTTTTTTGAACAATTTTCAATATTATTGTGAAAAAAAAACACCTTTTTATAATCAATCATAATCCAGTTCTTATATTGATGTTAACATTAAATTCAGAGGTTTTGTTTCACAGATCAGATTGGAAAGACTATTGCGTGGATCTAGTTGGAAATTGTGTTTCGAAAGGAAAATGTGGACGTTTATTATTTTTGCTTTAGGAGCGTTTATTTTCCCAGGTTAGATTGTTTTACAAAGATTAAATACTGAAATTTCGTAATATTATATCACAAGATTAAGACGTTAAACAGAAAACTAAACTTCAATAACGGAATCTAAATAAATAAGAATATACATGTACGTGAAGTTAGCGGCCTAGCGGCCTAGCGGCCTAACGGCGTGAAGTTAGCGGCCAAGCGGCCTAGCGGCCTAGCGGCGTGAAGTTAGCGGCCTGGCGGCCTAGCGGCCTAGCGGCGTGAAGTTGGCGGCCTAGCGGCCTAGCGGCCTAATTATTTTTTCTATGTCCAAGCAATTGTTAATGCGTTTTTTTTTTAAACAATGATAAATCAAGGTTTTTTATTCATATAGTTACATAGCGGCCTTAAATTGTTATCTATTCTGAATATCTTTCTTTATCTTTTATTCTAAAACAATTTAAAATTAACTGTTTTATGCACATAATATCACTCTGAAGCGTTTTTCAACTTTTTTTCAAAAAAGTCGATCGAGCACTTCAGCGGCCTAGCGGCCTAGCGGCCTAGCGGCGTGAAATTAGCGGCCTGGCGGCCTAGCGGCCTAGCGGCCTAAAATGGTATCCTATTTCAAAGCATGAATACATGCATTTTCTTCTAAAACAATGACATCTTAGCTGTTTTTATGCACAAATTAACACTTTGAAGCTATTAGCGATTATCAACATTTTGTTTTTAAAGCGTCGATTAAGCAGTCAGCTATTTCAAATCATTAAACATGCCTGATCTTCTAAAACAATGATATATTTACTGTTTGTATGCACAAATTATCACTCTAAAGCGTTTTTTATTATTTTTTTTTAAAAGTTGATCGAGCACTTCAGCGGCCTAGCGGCCTAGCGGCGTGAAGTTAGCGGCCTATTATCAACATTTTTTTTTTAAAACGTCGATTAAGCAGTCAGCGATTTCAAATCATTAAACATGCCTATTCTTCTAAAACAATGATATATTTACTGTTTTTATGCACAAATTATCACTCTGAAGCGTTTTTCAATTCTTTTCCAAAAAAGTCGATCGAGCACTTCAGCGGCCTAGCGGCCTAGCGGCCTAGCGGCGTGAAGTTAGCGGCCTGGCGGCCTAGCGGCCTAGCGGCCTAAAATGGTTTCCTATTTCAAAGCATGTTTACATGCATTTTCTTCTTAAACAATGACATATTAACTGTTTGAATGCACAAATTAACACTTTGAAGCTATTAGCGATAATCAACATATTTTTTTTTCTTTCAAAAAAGTCGATTGAGCAGTCAACTATTTCAAAGCATTAAACATGGCTGATCTTCTAAAACAATGATGTATTTGCTGTTTTTATGCACAAATTATCACTCTAAAGCGTTTTTTTTTTTTTTTTTTTTTTTTTTTTTTTTTAAATTTGATCGAGCACTTCAGCGGCCTAGCGGCCTAGCGGCCTAGCGGCGTGAAGTAAGCGGCCTAGCGGCCTGGCGGCCTAAAATGCTCTCCTATTTCAAAGCATGTATACATGCATTTTCTTCTAAAAAAATGATATGTTAACTGTTTTTATGCACAGACTATCACTCTGAGGCGATTATCAACATATTTTTGAGAAGGATAGGCATGTTCACATGCTTTGAAAAGCTGACTGCTTGTTCGACTTTTTGAAAAAAAGGTTGATAATCGCCTCAGAGTGATAGTGTTTGCTTAAAACAGATAATATATCATTGTTTTAGAAAACAATGCATGTAAACATGCTTTGAAATAGGATGCCATTTTAGGCTGCTAGGCCGCTAGGCCGCCAGGCCGCTAACTTCACGCCGCTAGGCCGCTAGGCCGCTGAAGTGCTCGATCGACTTTTTTGGAAAAGAATTGAAAAACGCTTCAGAGTGATAATTTGTGCATAAAAACAGTAAATACATCATTGTTTTAGAAGAACAGGCATGTTTAATGCTTTGAAATAGCTGACTGCTTTATCGACACTTTTGAAAAAATCGTTAATAGCTTCAAAGTGTTAATTTGTGCATAAAAAAAACATTTAATATATCATTGTTTTAAAAGAAAATGCATGTATACATTGTTTGAAATAGGAAACCATTTTAGGCCGCTAGGCCGCTAGGCCGCCAGGCCGCTAAATTCACGCCGCTAGGCCGCTAGGCCGCTGAAGTGCTCGATCAAATTTTTTGAAAAAAAAAAAAAAAAACGCTTTAGAGTGATAATTTGTGCATAAAAACAGCAAATACATCATTGTTTTAGAAGATCAGCCATGTTTAATGCTTTGAAATAGCTGACTGCTCAATCGACTTTTTGAAAAACAAATATGTTGATTATCGCTAATAGCTTCAAAGTGTTAATTTGTGCATCCAAACAGTTAATATGTCATTGTTTAAGAAGAAAATGCATGTATACATGGTTTGAAATAGGAAACCATTTTAGGCCGCTAGGCCGCCAGGCCGCCAGGCCGCCAGGCCGCTAACTTCACGCCGCTAGGCCGCTAGGCCGCTGAAGTGCTCGATCAACTTTTTTTGAAAAAATAAAATAAAAAACGCTTTAGAGTGATAATTTGTGCATAAAACAGTAAATATATCATTGTTTTAGAAGATCAGGCATGTGTAATGCTTTGAAATAGCTGACTGCTTAATCGACGCTTTAAAAAAAATGTTGATAATCGCTAATAGCTTCAAAGTATTAATTTGTGCATAAACACAGCTAATATGTCATTGTTTTAGAAGAAAATGCATGTATACATGGTTTGAAATAGGATACCATTTTAGGCCGCTAGGCCGCTAGGCCGCCAGGCCGCCAACTTCACGCCGCTAGGCCGCTAGGCCGCTGAAGTGCTTTTTTGAAAAAAAGTTGAAAAACGCTTCAGAGTGATAATTTGTGCATAAAACAGTTAATTTTAAATTGTTTTAGAATAAAAGGTAAAGAAAAATATTCTGAATAGATAACAATTTAAGGCCGCTATGTAACTGTATGAATAAAAAACCTTGATTTATCATTGTTTTAAAAAAAACGCATTAACAATGGCTTGGACATAGAAAAAATAATTAGGCCGCCAGGCCGCTAGGCCGCTAGGCCGCCAACTTCACACCGCTAGGCCGCTAGGCCGCCAGGCCGCTAACTTCACGCCGCTAGGCCGCTAGGCCGCTAACTTCACGCCGCTAGGCCGCTAGGCCGCTAGGCCGCTAACTTCACGTACATAGAATATACACACAGATTGTCACGTCAAGATGCAAGCATCTACGTAAAGGTATATGTCTAGCATCCTTTATAATAACGGTAATCTTATAACCGAGGACACGTTCGGAAGCTGGCAACGGGGCTCGCGGAGTCCCCGGTCACAAAGCGTGCCCGACGGTCCGATATTTCGATCCGGGCCGGAGGATACAACATAGAACTTATGAAAGCTTTCACGATATGTAGACCTTATGAAAATAGACAAACGAGAACTATAAAGAATACTCAAATTGCCAGTAAATCTGTAACAATCACATGTTTTAATGTCTGAGACTGCCACTGTTGAACTGATCTTTGGCAAATATGACAACTATGTAACCGTATGTGAGACACAGACTGTAAACTCAGGGGGACCATGTCTTAAGCCTGAGTTCAGACTCAAAATTACAAGTCTTCATATTGATTGGGAACTTTGTGGAATACTTTAATTCATTAAATGTAATCAAAATTTGCGAAGGAGTTAAAAACGATCGATATAAATTCACGTGTAAGAAATAAAAACATTGCTCAGTTTAGGAAATAAGGTTCAAGTCAGGAAAATTTCAATTAAGTCGTTTTCAAAAGAACAGCCCCATTTTGCTATATTCGAAAAATGGAAGAGTCAGCTGAAAGACACATACCGCTTGGTTATACAGTAAAATGCACTCCGAAGTTCGCTTAATATAAATGGTGCAGCCAATTCAGTCCTTAAAGGCGCACAATATACAGTCGAACCCCGTTGGTTCGAACTACTACGGACCGTCGAAAATTTCTCGAGCCTCGAAAAAAATTGAGCCAAGCGGGAATGCTAAACTTTAGTATAAAGAAATCGGTCCTTTACATCCATTTCGAACCAACGAGAAATTCAAGAGTTCGAGCCAACGTGGTTCGACTGTATGTTGGTGCATTTTTTTAATTATTTTTACGTATTACCAAGTGCTTTTCTGAACACAAAGCACATATGATGGTTTGGGTTTAAATCATTAAAGTCAAATGAGTTCATGAACATAATAATGCATTAAAATTATATTATTGATTTTGTTTACCCAGTTCACCCATACTGAATATGTTATATTTTCAGATACGGTACTTGGGGTGGTCTACCCACAGCCTACATGTTACAAAAAGGTGAAAATAACATACTATTAGTATTAACATCAATTACGTAGAAAAACTGCAAGTAACTTAATACGCAAATACGGCAATGTACCTGCAACGTTTTTCGAATGCGCTTGGAATCAATATGTCATCATATTGCAATGAGAGCATGATAGTGTTTGGTGTTCATAGTATTTTATTTATTTTGTTGGCATTTGTACTCTGTAATCTGTGATGAATCATTTTTGCACACGATATAGGTTAGTTCTATTTCTATCATTGGTTTTTTATTTCAGGGAGCGTGAACTTAATACAATATTTATTTGAAACAGTATCAGCCAATATTCTTATTGTATACAAACTTCCAAATTCGTAGGTTTGGTCAATGTTACCCAAACGTTAATTGATTGGTCATTTATCCATCATTGCCAACTTTGGAGCTTATCAGGGTAACGACGGTCTATATCGATTTCTCCTCTCAGTGCAATAGTAGCGTTAAGATATGCTAGTTTAGCACTTATTTATCTACTGGACGGAGTGTAAGATTTAGGCAGATAAGAAATACAGAATTTATGAGGGTCATAAATTTGACCCGTCCTTTTATTATAAGTTGCGATAGAAAATTTCAGTTTTGGACGATTTTAGATTTAGCCATAATTAGGTAGAGCTGTTCTATAGGGGAAACGTTAGTTGATAAAGAACTGAAATATTAAATAATCTCTGATCAACTTACTTCATTTACATATTATATTCCGTGTCTTTTTGTTGAAGTCTATAATTGATCGTTTATCAAGACATTTCATTTGGGCCATTTCCACACCTTTATTTTAACAGTTAGGTATTTTTGCTAATAGCAGTGTTAAACAAAATTGGGTGTGAAATTTCGGAAAGGAACCGCTAAAATGAAATATTATCTGCAGATGCTATTATTTAGTACCGGTCTTTAACGATACAAGTTAAAATGTCATTAATGTTGTATTGAAAATAAGACAGGTATATCCTTTTAGTTCATAACCACACGATGATATAATGGCATTTTGACATGTTATGAACACCTAGTGCACTCGTTACTAAAAATACGATGACAAAATTCCATGTAAAACATTTCCTTATGCCTTATTGCCTTATCAAAATAATTATATTTACGCTAAATTTATAAACATGTCTAGTTGAGTGCAGAATGGTTTATCAAAATGTTTACCACTAAGAAATAGAACTTAAAGAAAGCTGCATTCTCACAGATTTACCGTTTTGACAACTTTTGTATTTTTTGTCTTGGAACGAGCAAATGTTTGCTTAAATACCAATCTACAAACCAATGATAAAAGACTGATGACAAACGATTCTAGGACATTTGCCCCCCCCGGATGTTTGCCCCCCCGGATGTTTGCCCCCCTTTTGGACCATCGCGGACATTTGCCCCCCCGCCGTTTTCGAGGGGGCGGACATTTGCCCCCCCGCCGTTTTTGAGGGGGCGGACATTTGCCCCCCCCCCCCGGTTTTATAAGTTTATACCAAGATATTAAAAATATATTAATATATAAAAAAAATGAACATTTTTTTCTTTAACTATTTGTTCAATTTACGTGCAAACTGCCGACCGATTTACACCAGTTTGTATGTTTGTCACTAATTACATATAAATACAGATTACACCGTTCAGGTCACACATGTGACGATGTAGGCTTAGGTAAGACAACAATGTAAATCCTTTTATAATATTTTTATTTCAAATCAGAAGTCATATAGCACATTTATAGCACTCATATATACAAGTATATACAGCAAAAAATACGTTTCTGTTCTCTGAATGGTATGATAAGTAATTCACTAATCAAGATCAAAATAGCACATTCATTTTAGCACATTCATCATGATTATTAAAGTTTTCGCAAAGGTCCGCCCCATCGAAAATGGAGGGGGGGCAAATGTCCGCCCCCTCGAACAGTAGATAGATATGTAAATTATTGTCTTTGAATACCCTTTTTTATTATGTTTCATAGCCCATAAGTATTTCCAAAATTGCCAATGAAACTTGAAACATTAATATTTTATAAGAAAGGTGTTACGTTTTAACTGTCTGTAATAGTGATTGCGATTTAAAATGGGAATAATTTTTTGCTTAATGTATTACTTTCTTTTTTTTACACAAAAACAATATATGACATTTCTTAATTACCAATATAAATGAATAATCAAGTATGATATATAATTTCAATTATATAACAATGATAAAAGGAAAAAAAATCTGAAGTAGTAATGGAATAATTATATTGCTATAAATGACAAATTTCATTGCACATGTCATACCCAGTGTCATAACCTTGCCGATGGATTATTTCTATCCTGCTGTGAATACGGCGCGGGGTGGACCATAAAACCATTATCGTACAGTTGAATACACAATTTCTGGGCATCGATTTTCTACAAATTTTACATAAATGTTCAAAAAGGACCAAAAGATATTTAAAAAATGATTATTTCGAAAAGTGCATTTGAAAGAGAGAAAAAATCTGCATCGTAATCAGCTGGAAGCTAAGCGATCGGATGTCTATAATAACTTTAAATAGCAAAACAATTTTAGCTCCTTCTTATTTCAATGTAACTTTTAATGACCAACAAAACACTTAAAAAGGACCAAAATGTAAAAATCATACAATAAATACAAAACTATCATCTTCAAGGGCAAGAATTATCCTAACATATTTGTAGGAAGTAAGTTGATCTGTTGAAAGACTAAGTCGTGAGAACTGTTTAACTATATTTTCCCTATATAACTCTATCGGCACATTCGCTTCTGCGGATTTCTCCAAAGTTGGCAATGAATTTTTTTAACTATTCAAATCATTTAAATGCACAAGCTAGTCTCCAACAGCACTTACCGGTAGATTCCATGTTGGTTTGGAAAGGGTCATACAAGTAAGAACCTGATTGTGGGGTTTTGGTGTTTTTTTTCCAAATAACTGTGTTACTTTTACCCTTCAAATCCTAGATTTCAAATATGGCGGGCTACATATTTCTCGATGTCTATTTCTTCTTTGTTTAAAAAAAAGCCGAGCGTGAGCCAAGATAATCTATCGACAGCTTATTAAGGTTGTATATTATTTCTATTTAACAGCTTTTTGTGCTTCGGCTTATGATTACGAAACATCTTGCATGTCCAGTACCTCATCCTGTCGAGGAAAATAAATGTCAGCTCATTAATCTTTAATAATACAACCCCATAACCTCCTCGACTGCAATATATACTGATTGTATTGTGCCAATCATCAATCACAGGCTATAAATCTAGGATTTTGCAACGTTTCTTTTGTTACGGACACTACTAGTAATGGTGCTAGACAAGTTCTGAGAATAATCTGATGCCCTTATGAAATTTTCACTTTAATACAATTTTAATTATAGAAATGAGGTATTAAATAACGTGTTTATTCTAAAACGATAATACCTGGTGATTTCAATTAAAAATGCATCAATTATTCTAAATAAAGCGCTTCCTAAAAAGATGTTCCTGAACGACACGGTCAGGCCCCAATTTATCGAAACTTCTTAAGCTAAACAGACTCAAGTTGCTTATTTCAATCAGCCAAAATACATTCTTATGGTGAATTTTCATAAATGAAAAATGGTTTATTGTGATAATCGTAATGATAATTCCTATCTTAAGTGTAAAAACATTTAAAGGAGTATATAAAACGCAAAATATTGAAAGACAAAAATAGTGGGTTTAGCTTAATCCTGTTATAAGAGACTTGAAAAGTTTCGAGAAATTGGGGCCAGGTGATTAATCAGATGTCAAACCCTCCTGCATTTAACTTCAGACGACCCAGACTTCGTCGTGTATAGACAAGTACGCGGCGATGCCAGGACACATGAACTGCAGATTTCCATATAAAGGTGGTCATGTCAGTGTTTCAGGTATGGAAAAGATTTTGTAAAACTTAAAGTTCAAAATTGAATTGTTTATTTTTTAAAAAGCAATCTTTGTTCGTGATATAATTCAGACATGTGCATATCATTTGTGACGCGGTACTGGTGGTGTTGTGTAAGCTTACTTATACTCGCACTCGGCTTACCCACTCGGGGAGTGTTCCGATAAGATTGTTAGTCATTTCATAGTGCACATACAGAATTTAACCTTGGTTAGAGCTCCCATGGGTTCTAGCACTGCTACGCGGGATTCCCATTTAACGTACCTCCCGGAAGACGATTAGTATTTTTAGTGGCGGGAAATCGAACATGCGAGCCCTGGATTGACTGTCAAGTATGACAACTTGAGCACGGATGCGCGGCATGACGCGGTACCACTCAGTACATGTGCTATATAACTGAGATGATTTAATTAGGTGTAAACAGAGTACATATCTTTACCATTTCATTTCATGTTTATTTGAATTTTCCTGGTTGTATAGTAAAGTAACTTTCCGATTGAACAAAAATTTTTTTTTACCAGAGTCATAAACTGCATTGCACTGTCTTGGTTATGTGTTTTAAAGAACAGTTCCAAAAATGCATATATAATTTATGTTCAGTTGATGTTTTGAATCAAATACGTTTATAACTGAAAGGCAATTAATAAATGTTGATGCTAAGCTTTTTAGCTCAACTGAGCAAAACATGCTAAGCCTGAGCTATTGTGATAGGTTTATTGTCTGTCGCCCATCGTCGTCATTCGTCCGCCGTCAATAATTTTATTCAATTAACTTTTACTCCTAAACCGCTGGGACAATTTCAACCAAACTTTACAGAAATGTTTCTTGGTTGGTCCTCCAGTTTCCTTCAATAAGACTTAAGAGTTACATGCACAACTCTGGTTGCAATGTCAACCAAAAGAAAACAATTTTGAAAATATCCATCTCAGAAAACGCTGGACTGATTTCAACATAATTTCACAGAAATGCTCTTAAGGTAACTGAAAATTAAATCTATTTCATCCCGTGTGGATAAACAAACATGGCCGCAAGTGGACGGGCTATCTTTCACTTTACGCCTATATGGAACTCTTTGAAAATCTTCTCCTCAGAATCCTCAGGTTTGATTTAAAAAAAAAAAATCATAGAAATGTTCCTTTGGGAAACTTTATCAAACTCCTTAAACCCATGTTAATTCGTAAAAACATGGCCGCAAGGAGACGGGGCGTCTTTACAATATATGTCCATATGGGAAACTTATTTTTTTCAGAAACTTTTGGCTCGATTTTAAAATAATTTCACAGTAGTGTTTCTAAGGTGTCATTGTGTATTTTCATGCAGTTAGTATGCATAATATGGTCATTTTTTAAAACTCATCCAGGCATGTATGCTAAAAGATGTTAATATTGTTCCCAAGAGATAAGTTTCACAATGGAAATAAACATTACGTTAATTTTGAACAAGAGCTGTCACAGAGACAGCGGGCTCGACTATTCCGCCGCTGTTCAGTGTAAGGATTGAAAAGTTTTGGCAAAACATGCATGGATCACTGTTAGATAAGATTTCGATGCAATTCATGTGGTGAGATATTAACATAAATGTGGGTACATGGAAAATTTCAACCAGAATGTTTAAGTCTAATAATAAAGGGCAATTATTTGCAAAATACAGTTATATATCTTGGTTATTCAATGACATTGAGTGGTTGAATACCATTCTATAAAGTCTCAATGCAATACATCGTGCTGAGAAATTTACCTATGTGTGCTTACACGCAAAACCTTAACCAGAATTTCTATGTCGAATAATAAAGGGCAACTTTTTGCATTAAATGAAACTAGAGCTATCTTACATGGGGACGTTTGATGGTTGAGTATAATTGTATGAGTCTCAATGCAATACATCAAGTAGTTGCTTTGATATTTATATAATGTGTGCTTGCACACAAAACCTTAATCGGAATATCTAAGTCGAATAATAAAGGCCTATCATTTGCATAAAATGCAAAGTCAAGATATCTTACTTGGTTAATTAATTAGGTTGGATGGTTGAGTACCTTGTATCATGTCTCAATGCAATACCTCAAGTAGCTGCTGAGATATTAACCTATGTGTGCTTGCACGCAAATCCTTAACCAAGGTGTGACGCCGACACTTGGGCGAGTAGTATAGCTCTCCATATTCTACGAATAGTCGAGCTAAAATTGATATGAAAATACCATCTGAATGCAGACAGAACATGGAAACAAATAACATAGCAAATGAAAAGTGTTTTGTACAAACGAGTAGTAGAATGTTTTATTTACATATCAAAATCAACGTAAAGTAGTAATACATTCAGTAAATGTCTGTGTTGGAAATATGTATGTGAGCAAACTATGCATGTTTTGATGAGGTTGGCAATAAACACATGTGTAAATGCACATGAAAAATGTATCAGCATTATCAACATATACACTGAAAGAACATGTACAAATGTATGAATGAAACATTTATGTGTTATCAGTGTTTATGCACCATTTTCAATAAAAGTTTCATTATAAAGCAAAAACTGGTACAAAAAATGTGGTCATTGCAGCATTGCTATATTATGATAAATGGCACAGTGTAATTGCAAGCTTGTTTAGTTGTGGAATACGAATGAGTAAGAGATGCTTATGAGTAAGACTGTTTGTCATTATTCAGTAAAATTTACATCGGCTAAATTGGCTGATGAAATAAACACAGCATCCGAAAAGTTTATGGTCAGTTCGTGGTACATCTCGTATTCAAAACAAGTGACAGTTTGTGTGCTCCTCCTCATAATGATTTCCATGACAACAGGGCAATGGTCCATTTAGAACGTCTGAATGTTCTTCGGATAGTGGCTTGAAGGCATGTTACATCACAGCTGAGGACATCAGAGCTGAGTAAATCAATACAATGGTGGCGTTGACTTCCTGAAGGCTTCAGTTTTCTGAAAGTACATGTACCACATACATAGTCATTAATATTTATTGCATGATAGAGGGGGGAACAGACTTCAAAACTTATATAGTTCATCTGCAGGCTATATGCAACACATACTGAAAGTGTGGAAATGATATATTAAACAATAAATGATTGAGACAAATATTAGCACCTGTGGTATTTTCATAAAAAGCAGAAACAGCCATTTCCCTCTAGCTGCAAATCTTTGAAGAGCCATTATTTCCTTATGCATTTGAATAATTTGACCAAGTAAAGTTTTCCTCGTAGCTTACAATGGTGTCTATAAAACAGCACCACAAAATGACCTGCCTACTCTTATAAGTTTTTTTCTAAGCAGAATAAGGTTTTTGCACTTCTTTTGCGCTTAGAGTTTTATATAAACAAGAGGCCCAAAAGGGCTGGGTGGATCTGGCTGGTTTTCGAAAGACACCAAGCTCTTATGGATATGTAGATACTGTACAAGTTTCATCGAGATACAATCAAAACTGAAGGCTGTATCGTGTTAACGAGCAATTGTTTACAGGATTTTTATACTATCAAGGCCCATAATCTAGGCAAGCATGGTCGGATCTGGCTGGTTTTCAAAAGAAACCGAGCTCTAATGGATATGTAGATAGATCTACTAGATACTGTACAGGTTTCATCAAGATACAATCAAAACTGAAGGCTGTATCGTGTAAACATGAATTGTTTACAGACGCACGGACGCACTACGTACAAATTACCATCGCATAAGCTCTTCTGGCCTTTGGCCAGTAGAGCTAAGAATGACATAGAGCCAAACTGAAATGCTTCAACTTGTCAAAATTTTGCTTTTCTTATCCACTTATATACAAAGGTAACAGAATTGTTCAGTTTAACAAAAGAAATTTAGTGATAATGTGTTTATAGACAGTCTAAACACCACTATATGCCAAATTGTTTGCTTCAGGGACAAATGGCGCAACAAAAGAAATGGCAAAAAACACCAAAACTGAAAGATTCATGATAACTGCCAGTGTTTTCATGTATGAGGTGGCTACATGATGTAGAAAATGCAGAGAAAGCATTAATATTCCCATTTTTAATTTAATTTTTTACTTTAAGTATCTGTTTTGAAGGCTAGATTTGGCATTACATTCAGAGTACAGCACTTCACCAATGTCTATAAGTTGCTTATTTACACCTGATTTGCTATAAATCTCACTCTTTTGATCATTTACACACAAACAAGTACTACAGAGTTGACTTACATATTCATTCTTCTGAAATATTGGATTCAGAGCATCTCCTGGATTCAGATTGCAGGACTACCGGTGGGAGGGAAAAGGCGCAGCTAACTGGAGCTTATTGGCACATCATGATCTGCAAGCAAGACACAAAAGCAATGTTTTACACTTTTAAAACTATCTGCCAATACTGTTAAAGTTTGAAAAAGGCATGTAAACACTCATTTGAGGCATACACAACCTTTTATGTGGTCATAAATGTGATAAATATGCAGAAAAGATCATGAACTGAAATATTTTCAGGACAAATTTTATGAAATATATAGTCTCTTGGACATTTTGCTATCAGTTTTTAACAGTTCAAAGGTTATTCTCATCTTATTGAGTACCCAGATGCATTTTGAAAGCATTAAATCCAGACATGCATAGAATTTCTTCTTACTTGGAGACAGTATTCCTTTCTCTGAAATCCTTGCTGAGAGCCGGTATGGAAAACCACATGAGACCACATTTTTACCAGCACTGGTTCTTGTCCTTGAAAATTCCCCTGTGGCTACAACAACCAGGCTGGCTATTGAAATAAAACAATACATTTTGGATTTTTGTTTACATTTTTGCGAAGTCTATAAATGGTCTAAGAACGTTCATAGTCCAGCTGTTTCAAAAGTGATAAAAAAACTATAAGAGACCCCTCCCATACTTAAATACAAACCAAATAATCCTTTGTACTTGCCTTAAAACATGAAAAAAATGTTTAATCAAATGTTCACTTTCGTTTTTCTCTTAGAAAAAACACGTTTTCAGTGAACTCTGACTGGACCCCAGATTATTTCATCATCAAAATAACTATATATAGCCACATGGTTCTCCGCAAATGTTGATATATGTGTTTTAAAGGCTGTATAAAACCGGTACCAGCATTGGGTCGCCTTCCGTGAAAAATTAATATTCATGAGATTCATAAGGGGAGATTACTACAATCGACATGGCATCGCTACAGCACATTCATGCTATGTAACTACGTAGTAGGTCACCTAAGGTCACGAAGCTGTGTGAGCCACGAACGGCACGAATGCATAAGTTAAAGAAAAGCATAATATACGTCATCATAATTAGCTAGATGAACTACACAAATTCACATCGTAATCTAAACAAATTAAATAATAGAATAAACACGCAGGTTCATGATTTAGGCCTCTCAATTAATGTAGGTCACGCACATAAACAACGCAGGTAAAACACAGATATTTGCACAAAGAACAATATGTATACAGAGCAAATAATGAAGCAATTTCAATAACTGTCATGCCACGCACACGTAGAGCCGTTTATGTGTAACAATCTGATTATAAAATACTTACAATACACATTTAATCCAGCTGAAGTCCATGAGACACTCTTAGGCGGGGCGCTTACAAAATGGCGACGATCGAAAAGTGAAATGATCATGCTAAATATAGGCGGAGTAATCTGTATAATATACTCTATCGAAATACGGTTTCCAAAAAGCATTCACTTCATTCGTTTGTTTATTGATCAGTGAAACAGTGTTAACATATCATTTCATTTTTAAGGGATTTTTAAAAATGTTTGGAATCGATTAATCAATTATGGTAACTACTTCTTATACCGACTCACACGTGTAACAATACATTTAGTTTTTCGCCGTTTTCGAGCGGTTGCGTATAAATATACATTTTCAGGGATATGCAAAATGTACGAGTTCAAGTTAACATTACTATACATCAATTCAGATTTGTTGAAGTTTAAAGATGCCATGTGTATTCAAGCATTCAATGAGCGCATTATTTCGACCGAATCACCGTGTAATCATTTGTAGTAACGATCTGATGTGCCTACTATGAAAAAAATCATCAACTTCAAACTTGATGTCCTTTATAGTAAAAAATGTGCTCTTTTGTGACAATGTATATAAATCCAACTTAAATATTGTAAAAGTTACTCTTTTTTATACGGGCGACCGTTTGGGCGGGCAACGTCCAGTATGTTGTCCGATCAATTACTTTAGAATCCTTTGTCCAATCAGGTGAGCGATATAGGGCCATCTTTGCCCTCTCTCTTTTTAATGCATTTTGAAGTTTTATTTATTGATTTGAATGACAAATAAAAACACACCCAAAACAACATATGATTTGAATATGAATAAGAATAGTCTTAATCAATAGTTACGTAGCCACCAATTCCCCAGTTAACAAAGGGTCAATACATCACATTACAGTCAAATAAGCTTAACACGATTGTGATTTAAAATTAAAAAAAAAATGCATCAACTTATATAAAGCGCCTTAAATTCCCTTTGAATTCAGACGAAGGTTTGTTTTGCTATATAAAATTACACAAAAACTAAGAACCCCAGTGAGGGGCAACACTTGACCCAAAAAGCACGATTTGCTGGGGTGTATAGCTATCGATTCCGTTAAAGAATGTAATTGCCATAAATTGCATAATCTTTAAAAGTTACATACAGGTCATGGGGGTAAAGCAAAACAAAGTGATGCTACATACATGTGCCTTCTGATTTCAGACAAATCAGTACTCATGTCAATATAAAAACTGTTAGTACTGGTGCCCGGATTTAACTCACGCGCATGCTCTTCTTATCAAGAAGAAATGAGATGATTCTTAGTAACCAATGTGTCAAAACAAATACACAACAATACAATCCAATCCAATACAACAAAACACAACACAAAACAATACAACCGAACCCAACCGAACCGAACCCAATGCAACCCAACCCGACCCAACGCAACCCAACCCAACCCATCCCAACCCAACCCAACCCAACGCAACGCAACGCAACGCAACGCAACGCAACGCAACCAAATCCAACGCAACCCAACCCAACACAACCCAACGGAACGCAATCCACCGAAACCCAACCCACCCCAACCCAACACAACCCAACGGAACGCAACGAAACACAACCCGACCAACCCAACCTAACCTAGCCCAATGCAACCAAACGCAACCCAACCCAACCCAACCCAACCCATCGCAACGCAACACAACCAAACGATGCGCAACCCAACCCATTTCAATGCAACCCAACCCAACCCAACCCAACGCAAAGCAACGCAACGCAACGCAACGCAACCCAACCCAACCCAACGCAACGCAATGCAACACAACCCAACGGAACGCAACGCAACGCAACGCAACCCAACCCAACTCATTCCAACCCAACGCAAAGCAACACAACCCAACGCAACCAAACCGAACCAAACCCAACGCAACACGACCCAACCCAACCCATCCCATCCCAACCCAACGCAACGCAACGCAACCCAACCTAACCCAACCCAACGCAACGTAACCCAACCTATTTCAATGCAACCCTACCCAACCCAACCCAACGCAAAGCAACGCAACCCAACGCAACGCAACGTAACACAACCCAACGTAACGCAACGTAACCCATTCCAACCCAACGCAACCCAAACCAACGCAACCCGACCCATTCCAACGCAACGCAACACAACCCAACGCAACCGAACCCAACCCAACCCAACCCAACCCAACGCAACGCGACTTAACCAAACCCATCCCAACCCAACCCAACGCAACCGAACCCAACCCAACCCAACCCAACGCAACGCGACTTAACCAAACCCATCCCAACCCAACCCAACGCAACATAACGTTACGCAACCCAACTCAACGCAACCCAACCCAACCCAACGCAACGCAACGCAACGCAACGCAACACATCACAATACAATACAATACAATACAATACAATACAAAGTTTTTTCAACACAGTATTAACCAACTGACAAGTATTTCATGGAAGTTTATCATATCATATAGGCATTCATTTGGAAGCAAGAATATTTGTAGATGTGTAGTTTGAAAGTCAGAAAAAATGCCAATGTCCTTTTGTGGTTTTAACGACCAAAACATTCTTGACAGACGAAGATGAGATAATCAACATACACAACGACGTGCGGTCAAACGTTCAACCTCCTGCTGCCAATATGATAGAACTGGTATGGTATTGTTAAAAAATATGGTTCATCAATATTCAGATAATTTCGTTTTATAATGTTTTGCCAATTTAAAATACATTGCTTCATTGAAGGAACTCGTTGACGTTTAAAAGGGTCAGATATCGAAAACATTAAATAATTCCAGTCAACTGCAAGCATATGTATGGTGTCATACTTCTGCCACCAGATAACCATATAACTAACTAGTTAATTAAGTGGTTAACTAGTTACGTAACTAGTTATTTTTTTCAATAAATAAAAGATCATAACGGGAAATAAATGTATGTTAGTGCCTACAACTGCCATTCTTGTATTATTTTACCAGCTTAATGTTAAGTGGTTAACTAGTTACGTAGCTAGTTAATCAGTTATCACTCATTTATAAATATATATTGCTTAATATCTAAAATACCCGTACCCCATTTACATACGAAAGGGCTTTTTATATGGACACGGGAGAGCGAGAGGTCAAAGGGGACCTACAATGTTTAATATTTCTATGTACCTATTAGTATTAAAGTCAAAGACCCTACAGATATGCTTATCCAAATTTAACAAATATTTTCTCTCCTCATCGTGAAATTGTTAAGAAAGCCGCCCCTGATTAGTGTGTTTTCTCATCAAATTCAACGTAAAAAGCCAACGGGGGCTTTGTCCCCAATACCCCTGACAAAGTGGCAACCGCCTCTTGGAACACCTATTTTCTGAAAATCGCACCCCCACATTTTCACATCCTGCGAACGGACAAGCATTACGTTAAAGGTAGCATACATCAAAGGCCCGCTCATTATTCTTCATTTATAATGTGCAAAGAATAGCCAAGTGTGTCGGTAGTTGTCGACCAGGTGAAGCAATTATTGACCGGGTCGTTTGTTTGAACACAAAACTTCATTTATATAAATTTCCTCCTGTTTTTGTGAATTAATTTTAGAATACTATTGCAGATGGAATCACACCCATCAACTGAAGATGGCGGTTAATTCCCCCAAAGACTTCGTCTAATGTCTGCGATGACCGTAAAGTGCGACAGTGTAGCAATGCAATGGAGCAAAACAATGCTTTTTATAGATAAGAGATAACTGGTTAACTAGTTACGTAATTAGTTAATCACTTAAATACCTAGTTAGTTATGTAGTTAACTAGTTACGTAACTAGTTAATCACTTAACACTTATCCAAAATATCGCTTACTGGTAAGTGATTAACTAGTTACGTAACTAGTTAATCACTTAACTACTTAGTTAATTATGTGGTTAACTAGTTACGTAACTAGTTAATCACTTAACAGTAAGCTGGTAAAATAATACAACAACAACAACAACAACAACAACAACAACAACAACAACAACAACAACAACTTTTAATGCGTTCAGGCAATAATGCCTATAGCATACAAACAGTTTATGAGCAATCAGGTAGAATTTAGCGAGAAGCATAAAAATAAAATGTGAACATAAAGATAAATGATTGTTAGTCAGTAGTAGTAAATTATTTTGCAATTAAAGGTAAATCTAGAATGCTTAAATAGAACATTTTGTTTTTAACAATTTGATAGAACAAAGATTAATTTACCAAAGTCCGAGTGTTTGTTTAACAGAAGTTAGATGTAGTAGTATTTATTCAGTCGTGAATATCTTGAGATAACTCGTGTTTTTGTATGTACTCAATGACTTGACACCCACGTGCTTTGTGGTACTACAACCAACTTTCTATGAATGAAAAGTATTATACATTTGTGAATGACTTTCCAACCGTGAATATATAGCGAATTAGTTGCAGCAATGTATGGTAAGTTGCAATTTGTATGGTATTATTCATATGTAGACTGTCCAACTGGTGAGATTGAATAATGATGTTATTTATTTTAAGTTCTTAGGTTATTTGCATGGTATATATATTTTGCCATATTGATGGTTGTGTTAATGGTTTCTTCGCATAATAATTTTGTAAACTTGTGTATATTAGGCCAGTGTCAATAGTATGGTTTAAAGAATTGTTTACGTACATCCCTAAATTTTGGACATACTAAAAGAAAATGGTATTCTGATTCTACTTGGTTTTGACTGCAGTTTGTACAAATTCTCTGTGTTCTTGGTATATTGTTATATCTCCCCGTTTCTATTTGTAGTGTGTGCGAACTGGTTCTAAATTTGGTTAATGCTATTCGGTACTTTTTACATATAATTCGGTCTAGATAATTTTCAAGTACAAATTCGTGTTTAAATAGACAGTATGTTTCAAGTTTACTAGAGTTGTTTATTCTTGAGTACCATGACTGTTTATAGATATCTGTTATTCTTTGAATAATTAATGTGGTGTTAATTTGAGTTCTGGCTTGGTTCACCCATAAGTCATTCATTCCGCATTTTTGTAGAATGCTTTTTATATGAAATGCCCAGTTGGCTTTATTAATTGATCCATCGTCCACTGTATTTTTAAGCATACTATACGATTTGAATAATAAAGAGTTTGGGTTACTGTTTAGTAATTTCGACCAGTATTTAATTAGAATGATTTTCCTTTGTATTTCCATTGGGAGAATCCCAAGTTCTCCATTTAGTGCATCTATATGTGTTGATTTTTTTACACATAGAAGTTTTATGCAGTATTTGTTATGGATTAGTTTGATGTCTTTACATTCGTGATATCCAATTATCTCTGCGCCATAGTTTAGTATTGGTGCAACTAATGTGTTGAACAATTTTATTTTTTCTGAAATTGGTAAATCCGTTTGATTATAAATTATAAATAGATTGTGCAGAGTGTGATGAGTGCTGTGCTATTCTTTTCTGTGTTCTGTACCAATTATTATTTTTGAAAAGGTGAACTCCAAGATACTTAAATGACTGTACGATTTCTATGGGTTGGTTGTTTATGACAAAATCATGTGTTTTTTGTCGTCCTTTTTCGAAAATCATTACTTTAGTTTTGCTTGTATTCAGTTTTAATCCCCACATATCACAGTAATCCTGTATTTGTGTAAGTATGTTCTGTAACGATTGATGAGAGTAGGCGAATACCACTGCATCATCGGCAAAGAGTAACATAAATAATTTTGTTTGGTCTAATGTTATGATGTTTTCATTTTCTACATTAATGCTATCTATTATATCATTGAGGAAAAATAAACACAAAATGCTACTTGAAGGATCCCATTGTTTAACCCCCGTATATAAGCTATTCTGTTTTCATTGGATTTGTTTCTAATAAATTTATTTCTATGGGTATTATATTCTTTCCTTGCATTGTTACATTCCTCAGTGAACCATGGATTTCTGGCTCGATTGGTTGTTTTACTTTCTTTACTTTTTGGTGTTTTTATTTTACCAAAAGATTTAGCCGCACATGATTTTATTATCTCAGCAAAGCTATTCACTGATTCATCTACTTGCCTATCATCTATGTTTAATCTTATTATTGATTTCGTTTTTAAAATGTTCTGTTTGATTTACATCGTATTTTATGTATGTTTCTGGCACGGAATCATCATTAATATTTTCGTTTGAATTTATGTTGCTCTTCAATGTAAAAACGAGTGCACAGTGATCTGAAAATTCATTTGGAGCTGAAATTTCGAAGTCATGTATAAAGTCAAAGTCGTTCTTTTTGCCATAGTCATCAATAATTACGTCTTTATTACTTCGTTTTGGGATTTCTGTATCCAAGAAAGTATTATTATCGACATCAAGGTATCTATCAAATGCAATAAAATCCTTACAGTTCGATGTTCTACTGTTCATGTCTCCTGTTAAGAGCAATATACCTTTATTATGATATTTTTCTATATCTGTTTCAAGCAATTCAAACAAATTGGTTAATTTTGGTTAATAATACGAGAGTTTTTGGGCGGAATATATACAGCACAAATATATACATCTTTTTCTATTTCAAGCAAAGTTTTACAAATTTTAAACCAAATAATACCACTTTGATTCAGTTCTTCAATCGATATTTTTGTTTTGAGTTCTCGTTTATAATAAATTGTCAATCCACCACTCGCAAGTCCTTTACGTGTATTTCTGGATTTGTATCCAAATAAATGTTTACAATCATAACCTTCAATATCTAAATTAAAAGCGGTGTTTTTCGATAACCAGGTTTCACTCAAAACAATAATATCATAGATTTTAAGGTAACATAGAAAATCATTATCTGCTAATTTGCGCACTAAACCGTTCACATTCCGGCTAACTATCTTCAGTTGCTTCTCTTGACGTCCCTAGTTCCCGGAAGTGGCTTCCGCAGTCTCTCCTTTCATTGGTGGTGGGCGATACAGCTTGTTGTTAATGTATAGTTTGTCGCCATACATTCTTACGTGCTGTCCACGGGCGCGAGCGTTATCCATGACGTCACGAAGTGCTCTCCGTGCATCACGTATTTCCTTCGGACGCTGTGGCCCGACACCATAACCTTTTCCTCGCAGGGCTTGTGAACGTTTTGCCGATTCTGCCATGACCTTTTCTCTTTCCTGGAAATAGTGGAAGTTCACAACCATTGGCCTGGGCGTTTTGGTGTTTGGACCTATTGTCGCCGGGATTCTATGGGCTCGTTCAAATGTCATTGCTGTTGCATCGACTTCAAGCTCATCGGATATGAACTTTTTTACCAAATTGTCACAGTTCTCCGGGCTTCCATGGTTTGTTTGCTCAGGGATTCCCCAAAACATCAAGTTGTTTCTCATTGAGCGGTTTTCTAGGTCAAGCACTTTGCTTTTTAGTGTCTCATTTTCTTCATTTACCTTTTTCAGTGTAGCATCAAGGGAAATACATTTTTTGTCAACTTTTTTTACTGTTTCGCTGGCCGTTTTCAGTTCCTGTGAATGTTTTTCAAAGCCTTGGCTAATAAATTTGCATGAATTTTCCACTTCTGTGACTCTAATGTCTATATTTTTGACGTTTCCTTCTAAATCTGACATTTTTGCATTCATTTAAGAAAGTGTCTGTTCTATTTTATTTATACTTGGAAGGACGGACTTGAGTTCTTTTATGTCTTCTAAGAGTTCGGAGGCCCATGGGGGTATACCGGGTTGTGGGGAGGGGTTCTGGGGCGGGGGTAGACTGTACTGTGACATCGGCGAAGATAAGTAGCCCGCTCAATAATGCTGGGGGTTCTGGGGGGTCTGCATGCCGTACATGGGCTGGGCGGTGGGCTGGGCAGCATAACTCATATTTGTATTCGTAGTACTGCTGTTCATGTCGACGTTCGTATTCCCAGTTAATGTTTTTGCAATATTGTCAATACATCTATTTATTTTTTTCAATTTTGTCCTACTCACCCCACCCACTTTTTCAGTTTGGTCTGTATTGTCGACGTGGCATTCCAGTGGGGAGTTCGCTTTTCTCTTGTTTTTCCCCTTTCCTTTTGCCGAATTCTTAGGTGGCATCTATCACTAATTAGTTATTTTCTGTTTAAGTCTCATTTTTTTGCTTAATGAAGTGATTTGCTTTAAATAACCGAAAAAATATTTTTCTCCATTCTTTACACCTGTTGCTCAAAGGGCGGTAACTATCCAAAAAATACAAGAAAGGCAGCTGTAGGCACTAACATGCATTTATTTCCCGTTATGATATTTTATTTATTGAAAAAATAACTAGTTACGTAACTAGTTAACCACATAACAACTAGTTAATTAAGTGGTTAACTATTTACGTACCTAGTTAACCACTTAATTAACTAGTTAGTTATATGGTTATCTGGTGGCAGAAGTATGCCACCGTACATATGCTTGTATCAATAGTAAAATATTATCAGTGTTAATACATTATGTACATCTATGACAGAAATGCTATATTCTGCAGTTAGTAACGCCTTTAAAAAGAGAGGCTTCGGTCCCTTTTTGGTGTGTTTTTTTTCATAAAAGTACGTAAAGCATATCAATTTCGACAATTTAAAACAATTATCTTAACCATCATACAATTTGTAAACGAGTCCCTTTAAAGGGTTATTTTGTTGAAACAGAACTATTTTATCACTGATTAAAGTAGCAATACGAGCTCTATACACTGTTTTAAAGATAATTTTCATGCTATATTTAAAATACAGGAGTATTCTTCCGGGCTGAAATCTACAGTTACAAGGTGGACAAGACTTTGTATATCGGATAGCAACTGGTTTGAAAGAACCACCCCAGGTACCTTTGAATGCATCTTCTTTAAATGTACATAAAGTTATGATGATGATGATGATAATGATGATGATGATGATGATGATGATGATGATGATGATGATGATGATGATGATGATGTTGGCGGCGATGGTGGTGGTGGTGGTGGTATTGCTGGTGCTGCTGGTGGTGGTGGTATTGCTGGTGCTGCTGGTGGTGGTGGTGGTGCTGCTGCTTCTGCTGCTGCTGCTGCTGCTGCTGCTGCTGATGATGATGATGATAATAATGATGATGAGTTTGAAAATGTCCTTGAAGGTGCCTTTATTGCTGGCCAAAACACATTCAGTAGCCCGACCAAAGTTCTGTGGAAGGATGTTCTTAACGTGTGGATAGCTGAAAACACAAGTTTTGCATACGGAGATCCAAACAACGCGTTACGTGTAGGGAATTACACGCAGGTATGGTGTATGTTTCTTTTTTGTGCAGACCACTTAATAAATGTTCCATATATGTTTAAGTGAATTGATCAATTTGCACGAGAAATAAAACTGATGGCTAGTGTTTCACGACCCAAAACACCATATTTGGAAAGAAAGTTCCACTTTTGTACCAAACATAAAACAACCTTCGAAAAAAGTAACGTTTCTAAAAAAACATAAAATACGTTGAACGTTACTATATTGTATTCGAAAAAGTTAGCACATCCGATGTATTAGTACAAACAATGCAGTTAAAATGTTAAAGTATATCAAGTTGATCCAGCATATCAAGCACATTTTCAAAATTACAAACCATTCAGCTTCAAAACCTATATTGGTATAACAACTCTTTGATTATCTATAAAAACATGTGTTAAAAAGGAAAAAGAAAGGCATATAACAATGAGAAGACGCTCCCGAATTGGTGTAATTTACCCTGGAGCGCCTACATGTACATGCATACAGAACAGGTTTTGGTTAGTGTTGATGAAAAATGTTATGCGAAAGCAATGTTATTTCGGAAATGACGAAATAACTGTTGTATTAGGTGATAAAGATTTTATTTCAACAAAGTCTTAAAAAACATTTAGAAACGTTATTAATATGCCGTTTAAAAATAAAATTTGGAAATTCAAATGACGTCATAGCGCGAGAGGGAAACAGTTTATACTTTTGATCGACGAATAGTTAACACCATAACAAAGTTTGTATTTGTAAACTAAGGTCATTCCCACAGCGCGACTGCAAGGTAATGGCCTTTGGCGAGTAGTGTCATTTAACCGGGAATTAACTATCTTTGCTTTATTAACAAATCTAAATATAGTGTTGCTTTTTGTAGGGCATTTTTTATGTAAGTGGGATATTTCAGAGGCTATTTTGGTGAGAAAAAACAGGGTCCGTCGTTTTGGGACGAAAGGTATAAAAGTCCTGGTTTATAAAACCAAAAAGAAGACGATATTCATTATTTCTCCTACAGTTTTCCTGCAGACATTTGATGCGAAATGACCAATTGTCTGCCATTCGAGTAATTGTTGGAACATGAGTTATTTAATCTTTAACTTGTTTCTGAAACCATGGCGCTGTTTTGGTTTAATTAATATGTTAAAAATAAATTCAAGTAATCCCTGTTTATTTAAAACACTTATAAGAATGTTTCAATTTTGGTTTACCCTCATTTTGGAAATTCAATGTTATTCCATGGAGGGTCACGTGATATAAATTGCCCAGTCAACATTATCATTGTAAAATAAAATTATTAAATATGTTTAAAAAACTAACCTTTATGAACAAACAATTGTATAAACTGATTAAAGAAACAAGAAACATCAAGATTCAAAAGTAACGTATGTCTTATAACGTTATTAAAAACCTTTGGTCATCTATGATGGGTATTAAATACTAGTAACACCAAAGACGTCGCGAATTTTTTTTTAAACTTGACTAAAAGGAAGCAGATGCATTCAATCAGGATACCTTGTTAGAGGTACGTGGATATAAGCATTCTTCAGTTATTGAACGAATTTGGATCTCGTTCCAGGTCACCACGACCTTGACCTTTGACCAACTGACATTACAATAGTTAGGGTACCTGTCATGTTTGATGGATCTCTACCAAGTTCGAGGTCTCTAGGCCTAAGCGTTTTCATATATCAATGGGAAACCGATTTTCAGCTGAATGTAATCTTAAGGTTACCACGACATTGGCCCTGAAAATTAAACCAAAATATCCATCCGGGAGAGGTCCCAGATCATATCGATAATAAAAGGTTAAACTATATGTGTTCTTGATATTTTTTCTCCAATGTGAGAAAAAATATATCAATTAAATCATTGATAATTTAATGGACTTTTACTAAACTAAAATTTACATACATGTATGTGTACATATCTTAACATCTCTTTCTTCTTTATATCACTCAAATCAATAAGATTTCGATTTTATCACAATTGCACAAGATACAAGATACAATTATTTTTATCTAAAGTCGTTATATGATAAGTAAACATTAGCTCAATGAGCTATTTTTCGACATGAATAACAGACATACATAACATATCAAAACACAACAATGAGAATGTGATCGGGAAGTAAAAGCATTAAGTTTAAAATAGGTACAAAAATATTGGAACAAATATTTACAAAAGCTGTTATTTATAATATTCATGCATACAATTACAAAAAGTAAGATGGATTTGGGCACTGAATACAGTGATAACTTCAACAAGTTTTCCCGTCTGTACGACCAGTCCACACGCGCACGGTTCCTAGTTATGTCAAGAGTATTACTTAAATGTGGTATATTGATGTTTCCTTTTTTAATCAGTTTATACCATTATACAGGTGTTTTATTTAAGCAAACATATTTTATAATTTTATTTCACAATAATAATGTTGGCGTGTCCATTTTGATCACGTGATCCTCCATGGTACAACATTGAGACCTATCCCAAACACATATTTTAAGAATACCAGTTCAGTTTTTATTATCATACGTCTAATAAACTGGAAGAGTATTTAATTTTCCTTATTCAAACAAAGCTTGTGTCACACTTAACTCAATTAAAACTAAAACATAAAACCTTCAGTTTATAATTGGAAGTATTACAGCACCCACATGTTTATGCCCCCAAAAGGTGGCGCAAATCGAAATCAGGTATTAGATCCACTTTTTGACACGACATGTTAAAATAAGTAATGTGCAAGGTTTACAAAATAGGACGTATGGTGTTATGCAGTTCAAAATAATGCGAACTAAAATACCTGTTTATTTAAATACGTTAATTAGATTGCAACTTTAATGTTAATTTGAAAGTAAGCCGATTTTTCAACAAATGTTCTTACGGTTTTGTGTGCAAGAACACTTTTGCAGTGTGCAGTTTACGTGTATGTAATCATTTTAAAGAACAATGCATTTGATATTGAGCTTAAATGTACTTTCGAAGACGCGCACTTTCTGTTTATATTTGCTCTGTTTATATATCTATATCCATTACATAGGTAATAATTCATGATGCCATAATTATGATTCTAGGTAATAATTCATGATGCCATAATTATGATTCTGTGTTATATATTCTCAGCGTCATCTTTGTTTCGCTCTGCATCTTTTGTAACTGTCATCTGTGCATCTGCCATGTGTTTTCTAAGACCATTGTGCATTATGACTTCTTAATACCTCTGTATAAGAATGCATACCCTCTGCACAGATGATTTCTGCAAACACGACCGCGATTGGCTGTGACGTCAGCGACTGTAGCCGGTATGGGCTCGGCTTCTTCTACATGTGCCTCTACACACCAATGTGAGTGTTTTTGTATGTGCTGTCTGTGATGTTAGAATTCCATGAGAGCTTTTACTTTCGGCATCGTATGGTTTACATTTATTAGATGTACTCATTATCTACCTATCAATTTCCTTTTCCATATCCAACAGTGAAAGAACAGCATGCCGTATTAAAAATCCTAATCGCTATAGTGTTTTCTGATTCCGTATCATGCTAGAGCGGTGTGTAGTCTAGAAACTACTTTCGCGTCGCTAAAATAGTGTAGCAAAATAACTGGCAAGAGCTGTGAGATTTTAGATACATAACATTATCTGATTTTACTCACGTCACCAGTAGCGTGTAAATAATCAGGAACATGGTATTCAAAAAACATGAGGATAAGCACGTAGCAGAGATCACTTCCGATCTAACTTGACAACTAGTTGTTTGCCAATTTGAAGATCATAATTTGTAACATTATGATAAACATGAGCAACACGCCAATACAAGAGAGAAAGAGATTTAACGTCATCGATACTGATAGCGATTGGCTCAGTAACTTTCTTCAGTACTGCATACAATGATTGTCAAAAAATCCTACGAACATTCATTTTCGACTATGTTATTAAAATATCCGCGTTACGTCTTCAGGAGATGACTATTTGTTTATACTCGTAAAATATGTACCGTTGCTATTTGTTTATTTGCTGAGATAACACATATCCGTGTTAACACACCAAACTGGAAGTGATACAGTTCACCAAACTGGAAGTGATACAGTTTACCAGAAAAGCGTCCTTTCATTATACCCCCTTTACTTAAAGACTCCAAAGAGAGTATCAGTTCAATTTGGCCTCCAGCCGGTATCCAAAATGTACATTTTAGGAATTGTATTGCGTATTATATACATGTATTTTTAAAAACAACCAAGCAGTTTACAAAAGAAGTATTTCCTTTTCCAAAGTTAGTGTGATTCTTTTCTGATTTTATACGTGTTTTTAATCATTATAAAACTGGAATAAAATTCCAGTATTTTCAAAAGTGAATTGAAAGAAGTGAAAGCGAAAACAGATTTTTCGTGAGAAGAAGCACGCTAAAACGAAATTGTATTTTGTCACGTGTTTAGGAATGTATATTGTCGTTAGACAGTAAATGTTTTGTTTGTCTTCAGATTAAATCCTCAGCAGATCGACATACCATACATGGCCGGAAATCCATGTGATGCCTGCACTTCACAATGCAACCAAACCGCTAATCTCTGTGGTAAGTATTTATCCCAGCAATCAATAACGTCTTCATGCCGGCATGTCATCTGCACGCTGTCCGAATACGCTGTCCGCGACACCGCTTACGTTTAACCCGACCCAGTTTAATAATGACGGTAAAGTTGGAAGGTAGTTGGTAGTTGGGGATTCGAATATTCAACAACTTACCAGTTGCCAGTTGGGGATTCGAATATTCAACTACCTGCTAGTTGCCAGTTGAGGATTCGAAAAATCAGAGTTAGATGTTGATGTTGATATTAAGCTTCTCGACTATTTCAAGTCGCCAGTCGGATATTCGACCGTTTCCAGTCAATTATTTGCGAATGTTCAACTACTAACCAGTCAGTAGTTGGGTATTCAGATTATGTCTATATGTATGGTTTTAAAGGTCACATATGGGAAAATTAATCGCCAAATGTTTCTCTATGCATGTACACATATGTATCTTTGCGACAAACACTGTTTTAATTTACTTTTATTCGTATATTCGCCAATCGGATATTCGTCCATTTACAGTCGATTATTCGCGAATGTTCAACTACTAACCAGGCAGTAGTTGGGGATTCAGATTATGTCTATATGTATGGTTTTAAAGGTCACATATGTGTACATGCATAAAGAAACATTTGGCATATAATTTTCCCATATGTGACCATTAAAACCATACATATAGACATAATCTGAATCCCAAACTACTGACTGGTTAGTAGTTGAACATTCGCGAATACTCGACTAGAAATGGACGAATATCCGACTGGCGAATATACGAATAACAGTGAATTAAAACAGTGTTTGTCGAATCCCCAACTGGAAACTAGCAGGTAGTTGAATATTCGAATCCCCAACTTGCAACTGGTAAGTAGCTGAATATTCGAATCCCCAACTACCAACTACCAACTACCTTTCAACTTTACCGTCATAGTTTAATACTGTTGTGTCCGCATCCGATTAGTGTCCGCTTAAATCGCGCAGGGAGCTATATTTCTGCACGATTTCTGCGGACACATGAGGTATGATTTCTCTGTAATATGCATGCACATGGAATACTCGCCTTATAAACGAATAATTGTATCGATGATTATTACTGCACATTTAGGTGAATTGCTTTAAAGTAAAATTATTTGCAGCATTTGCTTCGTTGTTAACTGTGTAAAGGAGTTGAACATAATTTACGAAGGGGTATTGTATTAGGAAATAATTGTAATTCCGTTTGCATTCAAACGGCAAAAAAAAATTCAATAAGAACATGATTTTGTGCCAACATGTTTCAGACCGATAAATCAACAATGTTTTGTGGCTTTTCCCAATGAGCAATACATTAAAAAAGTGATATAAAATCACTTTGTGATTACAAAGATGTAAATATCTTTTTAAAAAGATAGTAACAATCACCACATATCAACAATTGATTTTTGAACTAAATCCACCTAACTTCTGTATTTATTACTTCAGAAAATTGATGTATATGTCATGAAAGTCAACTTTTGAATTGTTATTATATTTACAGATTGCAACGGTGTCACATGTCTGGGTGGCTCTACCATAAATTTCACAACCTGCGCATGTGATTGTATCGCGGGCATGGGAAATCCGGGCATGTACGAAGGCAGACTGTGTGATTGTGAGTTACTTTATTTGATGTAATTGTAGCGTTTTGCTATGTTGCCTTGATTACGTTGATTCGTTCTTGAAATAATGCACACGATTGTTTCCAGATTTCCACATAACAATGAGGTCCTGTTTAATTCTTACACGCAGCAATGAGGTCCTGTTTAATTCTTACACGCAGCAATGAGGTCCTGTTTAATTCTTAAACACAACAATGAGGTTCTGTTTAAATCTTACACAAAACAATGAGGTTCTGCTCAATGCTTACACACAGCAATGAGGTTCTGCTCAATGCTTACACACAACAATGAGTTCCTGTTTAATTCTTAAACACGACAATGAGGTTCTGTTTAAATCTTACACAAAACAATGAGGTTCTGCTCAATGCTTACACACAGCAATAAGGTTCTGCTCAATGCTTACACACAAAAATGAGTTTCTGTTTAATTCTAACACACAACAATGAGGTTCTGTTTAAATCTTACACAAAGCAATGAGATTCTGCTTAATTCTTACACACAACAATAAGGCTATGATTATTTCAAACACACACCAATGAGGTTCTGTTCAATGTAACACACAACAATGAGCTTCTGTTCAATGTAACACACAACAATGAGCTTCTGTTTAGATCTTACACACCAATGAGCGTCTGTTTAACGCTTACACACAATAATGAAGTTCTGTTCGATTCTGACACATAATAATGGGGTTGTTAAATTCTTACACACAACAATGAAGTTCTGTTCAATGTTAAACACAACAATGAGGTTCTGTTTAATTCTTACACATAACAATGGGGTTCTGTTCAATGCTTACACGCAACAATGAGGTTCTATTTAATTCTTACACACAGCAATGGCGTGCTGTTTAATTCTTACACACAACAATGAGGTTCTGTTTAATTCTTACACACATCAATGAGGATCTGTTTAATCCGTACACACAATAATGAGGTTCTGTTTAATTCTTACACACATCAATGAGGTTATTCTCAATGCTTACACACAACAATGAGGTTATGTTTTATTCTGACACATAACAATGAGGTCTGTTCAATTAATTCATTCAACAATGTAGTGCAAAATTATAAACAGCTATCTAATACATACAACGGTTCTGGACAATTAACTTACTCAGGAATGGGCATCTTAAAGGTAAAGCTTGAAACCATATTTCAGTGACCTGCAACGACCCGCACGGGGACGACCCTAAATGTGGGAGACCGCCATTCACCAATGACTCGTGTGACACCAACATGGACACCATGTTCCACTGTCCATACATGTGCTACGTCTGTCCTTGTAAGTGCTCCGGAGCCTCTCTTTGCTTTGTTTTTCGTCAACGAGAAGGGTAAACGATTTACTATAAAAGTTATTGATATGTTTGCTTAAATTTCACTGTTTTATTAACCTATTTCAATAATATACGAACAAGGATTGATTTAATTGTGCGAACTAACCAGTTTCAAAATAATCATGAAGACTTTCTGTGATAAAACTTTTTTCTTCAAAATGAATTGACCCATATCGGAATCCGCAATTTGTATCAAATTTGCGTTTGTATCAAATTAGTCAAGTTATCGACTTAGGGTATAAATGATACATTGTTTTTAAACTATAAATCCATACACCGTGTAATCGAAAGTAAAATAATAACTTAACGTGCCGAAGTCGTTAACTGCTGGTTGAGAAAAATATCGCATTTTACATGTTTACATGAATAAGAAGAAAGGTTTTCCAAAAGAAATATACAACACAATACATATTCAAAATAGGCCAATACGACCCGTGATTAAATAATTGTAATACAGTGGCTTATATATGCATGTATGGAACATGTTTAAATGTAAGTTAATTACAAAATGGCGAGTCAAAACCTAAGCATAGCATCAATTGTCATATCTGTTAACTGATAAAACAACGAAATTTTTAATGTAAATAATTTATTAACAATTTCCAATCTTCCGAGGACGTTCTCCATTTTTTTCTTAAAGTTAAAACACGCCCGTGTAAGATGATTTGAGGACAATGAAATATTGAGTTCCAGATTTGTTTTATTCAAGATGATATTAACGTTATGTTGACTTTTTTATTTTGATAATTTTGTGTAAACTATAGATTCTGGCAAAACTTACGCCATGGGATCCGAGCTGCTCCCCTGGGAAAAAGGTCTCTCTAATTGTACCACAACCGCCATACCTCCTACTACACTTCTAGCTAACACGACAGTTGCTGGTTCCAGAGGAGGCCCTACTGATGACACTACGACGTCTTCTGAATCTGTATCTTCCGGAGGCCAGGCCACAAAGAGTAGCGAAAGTACTGGAGTTAACAAGACTATTGTAGGAGGAACAGGGGGTGGCAGCGGTGGAATAATAGGGCCTGTTTCCAGCACTAACAGCAGCGGCAACAACACCGGGAGCGTCGGTAGTAAGGGAAATACGATCTTATCCGCAAACACGTCTGCCGGAGGTAATAGCGCTATCAGCAGCGGCAACAACACCGGGAGCGTCGGTAGTAAGGGAAATACGTTCTTATCCGCAAACACGTCTGCCGGAGGTAATAGCGCTATCAGCGGCGGCAACAACACCGGGAGCGTCGGTAGTAAGGGAAATACGTTCTTATCCGCAAACACATCTGCCGGAGGTAATAGCGCTCATCCAACTGGGAGTCCGGGCTCAAATCCGTGGGCTTTTGGTTGGAGTGCAGGCAACAGAAATGGCATGTCTGTCTTTTGGAGAGTTTGCATGCTGATTGTTTCAACAGTCCTTGTGTGTATGTAACTATACTATCCGCACTATGAACAGTAACTGTGTGTTTAGACCTTGGCTGATAATTACAGGGTTGTTTTCTTCTGTTTAAGATTGGGGTCACTTGAATGTATTTATATGTGCATGTGTTTTTTCGATACAATTTTGTCAATATCGCAAACAAAATAAAATGAGTTTTCTTGAAGTGGATTACATTTTTAGTGTCACATCACCTTCAGAGAGCCTTTCACTTTAATATTCGTGAAAAGGAGAAATAAAAAGCCGGTTAAACCCCAATTTTTTCTGACGGTTTCCAATGCGGTGACCTAAATGTATAAACGCCTTTTTAACTGAATTATAAAGGTGTTCCTACCTTCGAATATTAAGTACATGAGTCATTATACACAGACTTGGATCTCAGACTGTGTCATTATACACAGACTTGGATCTCAGACTGTGTTATTATACACAGACTTGGATCTCAGACTGTGTTATTATACACAGACTTGGTTCTCAGACTGTGTCATTATACACAGACTTAGTTCTCAGACTGTGTCATTATACACAGGCTTGGATCTCAGACTGTGGTATTATACACAGACTTGGTTCTCAGACTGTGTCATTATACACAGACTTGTCTCTCAGACTGTGTCATTATACACAGACTTGGATCTCAGACTGTGTCATTATACACAGACTTGGTTCTCAGACTGTGTCATTATACACAGACTTGGATCTCAGACTGTGTTATTATACACAGACTTGGTTCTCAGACTGTGTTATTATACACAGACTTGGTTCTCAGACTGTGTCATTATACACAGACTTGGATCTCAGACTGTGTCCTACACAGACTTGGTTCTCAGACAGTGTTATTATAAACGGACTTGGTTCTCAGACTGTGTCATTATACACAGACTTGGTATTCAGACTGTGTCAATAATACACAGACTGGGTATTCAGACTGTGTCATAATACACAGACTTGGTTCTCAGACTGTGTCACTATACACAGACTTGGTTCTCAGACTGTTAATTAGACAGACGTGGTTCTCAGACTGTTGATTAGACAGACGTGGTTCTCAGACTGTTAATTACAAAGACTTTGTTCTCAGACTGTGTCATTTACACAGACTTGGTTCTCAGACTGTGTCACTATACACAGATTTGGTTCTCAGACTGTTAATTAGACAGACTAGGTTCTCAGACTCTTTATTACACATACTTGGTTCTCAGACTGTGTCACTAAACACAAATGTATATCACATACTTAAAATTAAAAATTGTTTACTTCTTTAATTATTGTGCGTTTATTGCCCTGTAAGAATTTTGTTTGAAACAGTCGGATACTCTTTCTGTTTGATACTGTTCTGTATTTATCCTCTCAAAAAATAAGTTATGTCCATCAAACGAAACCTCGGAACATTTTAGAGGTTGATTATTTGTATTACACTGAATTGTTGGACAGTCGATATCTTCATAGCTGTTAAATGTTGAGATATCAAATTTTAAATTTTAAAGGCATGCAAGCTGCACCTATATGAAAGATTGCAATACAAAATTTCAGATTATGGACTTGTAAATAATGGCAGTCACCGTGGGGTATGTCTTTGAAATCAATTCCCATTCAAACATGAAATCTGCAATTTCTAGTGAATAAACGTAAACAAAATGCCAATTTATTACAACAATACCAACCAATTAAAGCACTGATAGTGCTGAACGGATTGAGCGATGATTTAGATTATTGGATGTACAAAACTAGTCGTATCAATGATAGCATGACACTCATTATATACGATTCATTTTGTTGCAAAATATATCACCACCACTGTTGCCATCACCTCCACTGCCGCTTCCACCACCACCACTGCAACCGCCTTCATCATCATATTGACAATACATAAGTATTTGTAAAAGAACTAAAACATATTATATTATTCCATGTGAAAAAGAAAACAACCAAGTTCTTGAACATATATTGTTGGACGTATTTTGTGTAAGAAAAATGACAAAACGTTTGTAGCTATTCATAACTGCCTTCAACAGTAATCGGGTGTAATTTATTTCATGCGATTTAAAAGTATTAGAACTGACATTGACCTTAGAATACCCAAAATAAGACCATGCGTTTTTGGTAAAAGCCAATGGGAGCAACGACCTACTAACCTAACCGTGTATTTTACAAAGTTTCAAACTTTCGAAGTTTTATTCGGATTACATCTAGAAGGCCATTGCTCATGTTGACAACTATCATATTCAGTATTTACAGGTGAACGCATATACAACAAAGTATTACCATTCTTTTAACCAAAATTAACTGTCTGTACATCAATAGAAAAAACATCAAGCTATAAAGGAAAATACTCAAAATAAGTTTGACATATTTACTGTATGACGATTTGTTAAACGACTTATTAGAATATATATTTACATTGTATCTCTATAGTTGATTTCATATAATACGTTTATTAGCGATAATATATATATATCCATCTCCAGTTATTTACTGAAGCAAAAATGCGTGTTATTATCTCTAAAAAGTAGAATTTTTAGGTAAGAGTTTTAACACCTAATTGTATTGTAAATAAGTGATATGCTACCATTGTTACACAATTTGATTTATGATAAATAAGTTAATTAACAGCTATCGAATAGTCTCTATATGTGGCCATCTATGCGAAAACGAAATTAAAGAAAGCCTTAGAGAACAATTATTTAAAAAAATATGTAGACCATTTTTCTAATATCATATGAATTAATTGTATGATTGATATTATTAAACAATTCGCATATAACTAACATGATACCTCTTGCAAAACTTACACATGAACTATTTGGCTAAACATACAATATCTTATGAAGCAGCATATATGTTAACTGATCTCATTCAAAAGGCATTATATACAAAGATGCTTAGTTTTCTTAACAGGTCTTCATTGTTAGATGCAACTAATTCTATAAACTTTTGCATATTTGGTCTACTTCTATAATATAATGGCATATAAGAACCCCGTATATCAGAATAAAGAGTACATTCCAAAATGAAATGGTAATCGTCTTCTAAGACTTGGCATATGTTACAAATTCTCTGGTTTATAGGTTAAGGGTTTGGTTTTGCCCATCTTCCACTTTAGACGTTAAGTCTATGTGCAGATACACGTAAACTTGATAAACTAAAACAAAATGTTTTTAATATTACATGAAATTAAATGAGGTTGAAGTTGCTATGTTCTTGTAAAACAAAGCTCCACTAGATTCGTCTAATCTTCCATTCAAATTTTGAACACAATTGTCATTGGAAATAAATAAAACTTATCATTACCTACATCCTGGAAAGGCCATACGGCACTAAATCCGAGTGTTCTAAACAAGTTTCGAATCAATGAACACCAACTTGTCTTATGTGGGTATCTATCACAATCATTCATCAATGTAAGGTATATTTTCTTATTGAACTTATTATCGTTTGTACGTAGCAACTTAAACCAATATGTTATGATACTATAATCTCTGAATGGCTAATAATTGACACGTCCAAGTTAACCATAAATCAATTAATTGTTTGTTACTCCTTTTAACACCTAATAATATTATACAAAATTGCATATCCACTCGCTCTATGGATTTTCCTTTAACAAAGCCCCATAATTCACTGCCATAATTCAAAATTGGCGGGAAAAGTTTATCAAGCAATTCTAACTTACGTCATACTAATAATATCTGTCATGTGTTCCCGTTCCGGATAAAAAAAATCCGACCCGAGGGCACCTGCGTTGCCAGGTAACGAGGCTTGCCAAGTTACCGGCTACGCAGCGTGCCCGAGGGTCGGATTTTTCTATTCGGAACGGACACACATGATAGATATTTTTTTCTAGCATACCTTAAATAACATTTTTTGTGAAGAAAATACATAAGAAAGCGCGTATTTGTACATTTCACCAAAAAGTGCGTGCGATGATGTTTACTGACGTCATGACGCGCAGTAATTTGTATTCACTGCATACGTCAATAAGTTCCTTCGCTATCACGTCTTTTAAGGGTTATTTTGTTTTGCTTTTAAGGAATATTTTTGTAAAGTTAATGTTAATGGGACTAATCTATTGAAATCGCATAACTATGGTTACATTTAGTGTTTAATAATAGAAATTGAAAGTATTACGTCACAGCGCGTGACTCATCTGGCATGGGGGGATGCCAGATGGAGTTTTCCAGCACGGCTGAAATCGCCGGAAATGCCTATCCGGTGTGCTAGAAAGTAATATAAGTAAACTTATACAAATATTTGTTCATTTTAAAAAATGGCTTTAATGCTGAACTGCCATTGTACTTTTGACATCTGAAACAGACCCAATTGGGTTAAAATCAATTCCTAATTAATTAAACATATCAACATTCTGAATTTCATTTCCATTAGAACAAAAATTTATATAAGCAGGAGTCTTCATCCATTTCTAATAATCATTATTTATGGGTTTTTTCCAGTATTAACAACACTTTTTCAATGTTTGCAATATTCAAATAACAAGAATAGACTTTCTTGCAATTCTGTCGCAGTTTTGTAAATAAATCAATATCATCAGCATACAAGATAAGAAAAAGCTTAAAAAATTATATATCAATGTCAACAAAACCTTTTTCACAAAAACATCAGATTCTAGATGATTTAAAATTATAGAAAATAGAAATTGAGATAAACATTCTCATTGACGTACACCTACTACATATTCATACATTCCACTCAGCTGATTACAATATTTAACTCTAGACTTACGGACGAATACATAGATTTGATTATATCACATATTTTTCCAGAAAGTCGTAACTTAATAAGTTTACACCAAAGAGTATCTCTAACAGCATAATCAAAAGCTTTAGTAAAGTAAACAGAAACACAATACCGTTGTTTCCCTTGATTAAAAACATGAAATAACAAGCCATGAAGTATAAAAATATAATCTAGGATACCCATATTTGATCTAAAACCCTACGCACGTATAACCAAATAAATAGCATCATTTTCATACTTTAAAACATATTATACATTCAATCCAATGAATGGACATGAAATCATATTACTATATACAACAGCGATACCACAATATCCTTATTTATCTAAATTCTGATTATCAGCCATAGTCTTTACGTTTGTAGTTTTTGTATGTTAAAATTAAATACAGTTCTTGAAATACAAGGTTGATTGAAATACGCGGCTAGCGTGCACGAATACCTCGTGCAATTTATATAGCACCTATTGGCGAAAAAATAACCATGGGAAATTATTTTTCGTAATATAATTTTGTACATTCAAACGCTGATAATTGCATCTCTTTTACAACGATTGTGAAGAAAGTAATATTAACTTTACCAAGTCACTCTCGTTGGGCGATGTTGAGCGAGAGGGTGGTCTTGTGCTGTTGGGGAAACCTTAGTACCGGGAAAAATCAGGTATATGGCTTGATGAACACCAACCAAACTGACATGCGCCGGGAATCGAATCCGGGTCGCCTTGGTGGATCGAGTGCGCTAACCACTGCGCTAGCCGGACATTATATTAGGGTTAACATGCACTTTATTGCACATTTTACAATTCAAAACAATATTTTACAATGTTCACGTTTAGAATTCTCTGGGTATGGTGAATAGCTTAACCATCGCTTTCACTGCCACTTGCTCGTGCTTGACCTGTAAATGTCATCTTCAATAAAAATGAGATAAAATCGTTTCCGTAGAAGAACAATTATTTTCCTTTTTGTACATGTTGATCACAAATAAGTATTATAGCTACTTTCGTTTTTCCGTAGTAAATGAATTACTAATTTAAACAATTAAACAGACAACAACCATTTTATGAATTAATGCATCGTTTGATTCAATTTGTAGAAGTAAAACAATACTCGTCATTCAGCAGTAATAATGTAACTATCGAATTCACGTAGTGATGTTCAACGAAATAATTAAATAAAAAAATGTTCGAACGTTCATCATGGTGATGATGCAAAACAGATTATTTCAGTCCACATGTTTCGTCTGAGCGTTCTATGGACTTATCCGTAGAAATCGTAACAAAGGCGAGTACTTCTAATCAGCAACTTTTCGCCTTTTTACTGTGTTCGTTAGTTTAGCAGTTAAAAGGAATAATGAAATTCATGTTAAGAAATAATGCATTACAGGAATTGATTTCATGATGTAAATTTTGTTATTTTTCGTTGACGACTTTGAAGACGAAGTCCATCGGTAATGATGTCGAGGTTGCAGGGACAAGTAAAGACATCCAGGCTGACAACAACAACAACGACGACAAACAAACAAAGAACAGCATATCAAATATGGATAGAATCTCATGGACAGAATTTGGTGCGATTGACAAAATATATCCGCTGCCAAAATTTCTATACAACTGGTCATAATAGATAAAATCAGGAGGTTCACTGAACCGAGAAGCGAGGACTTCATTTCCTTTTTTTATCCCAAAGAGTATATACGAAAGCAGGCCCAAATTTCTCGAAACTTCTTAAGCTTAACAGGCTTAAGTCGCTTATTTCAACTAGCCAAAATACATACTGAAAATGGATTTTTAAAAAATGGTTTCTACTGATAATCATACAGATTATTCATACATAATTTGTAAAAATTCTTGAAGAAGCTAATATAACACATTTTATAGAACAACAAAAATAGTGAGATAAGCTTAATCCTGTTATAAGGGACTCAAGAAGTTTCGGGAAATCGGGGCCAGGTAATTAAATAATACCTTCTTCAATACCTTCTTTGAAAAGATAAACGTAATTATAAGGAAGAAAAAAAGCGGACTGATTGTAAATATTATGCTTTCTTTTGCATGACATTTGGATCTACGTGAAGTTAGCGGCCCAGCGGCCTGGCGGCTTAGCGGCATGAAGTTAGCGGCCTAGCGGCGTGAAGTTAGCAGCCTAGCGGCCTGGCGGTCTAGCGGCGTGAATAAGTTAATCGGCAGTTAATTTATCAAAGTTTTAGTAGAAAACGTATAGAAAAATGCTCTGAATAGAAAACAATTTAATGCCGCTATGTTAATGTATGAATAAAACACTTTTTATTATCATTGTTCTCCAAAAAACGTATTAACAATTGCTTTGAAATAGAGAAAAAATAAGGCCGCTAGGCTGCCAACTTCACGCTGCTAGACCGCCATGCCGCTAGACCGCCAGGCCGCTAGGCCGCTAGACCGCCAGGCCGCTAGGCTGCTAACTCCACGCCGCTAGGCCGCTAGGCCGCTAGACCGCTATGCCACGTACTTCACGCCGCTGTGCCGCTAACTGCATGCCGCTAGGCCGCTACACCGCTAACTTCACGCCGCTAGGCCGCTAGGCCGCTAACTTCACGCCACTAGGCCGCTAACTTCACGCCGCTAGGCCGCTAACTTCACGTACATGGTATTTGGTGTCAAACGAATGATCTCTGTTTTATTGTTCATATGTTTAGGTGAATAAAAAGATATGAGCTTTATTTTTTAGCGTGTGTTTTCGTCGAAAATTATTGAAGTTATTTTTTGCCGATTGAGATCATGCAGTGGGACGGGCAATGCCACCAAAATCACACATTTAAATATACAGAAAAGCACAACAATCGGATTTCTATAAATAACTCGTTCATGTTATTGGACCAAAACTTAGTTTTCTCGGTAATGCATCTAAAAACACTTTTTGTATTATCATTTTACTCTATGATATCGAAATTAGAGAAAAAAAATACAATTGTAGTATAAAAATTGTATAAGTTTCAGTGGGGTGCCAACCCACGCCGATAAACTCAAGAAAGTTAAAGAAACCGATGCCATCACCACTATGCCACCAGGACTTATAAAAATGGATATTTTGACCTTTTAACACTACATTGATAACATAATCTGATAATTTCAATCACGCAACAACAAAGCCGTTTTTATGCACCAGTCAATTGTAACCACGCCCCCCCGGTCCAGGGGTATACCGGGGATAGCCGGGGAAATGGGCCGTGTTTTTACCTTTCAGGTGGCCCCGCAGTGCCGCGTGAATGCGGTGGTTTTGTCTTCGCTTTAAATATAGCGGGGAATGGGCCTTACCTAGAGTCCAAGGGGTGCGGGGGAATTTGGCTGGGATTTTACCATTTGTTCGTCCCCGCAAGGCGGGAATTTTAACCGGGGGTGGCTGGACTGAAAGTCAAAGTCCCCGCTATTCCCCGGACCTGGGGGCCGTGGTTACAATTCACTGGTGCATTAAGTGACTATACGCGTTATAAACGCTTATGGAAATTTTGGTCTGCAAACGGTATTTGAGCAAATATCAAGATATATGGGAGGGTTCCAGCTTTTGGTATCTTAGTTTTAACACTTCTAATGATTTGTCACACTTAATTTCGTCATACCAAAATGTGCCTTTTGCAAAAACATGAGCGAGTCCCTTTTAGGCCAAAAAAAAAAATGCCTGTGTTTCCGGTGACCCGACCGACCCTATTTTTTCCTCGCCGACCTTATTTTTTTTTAAGACATAAAAGTAAAAAAAAAATTCTATCGTAAAAAAAATATATATTTTTTTTTTGAATATACAGAAAAGCACAACAATCGGATTTCTATAAATAACTCGTTCATGTTATTGGACCAAAATTTAGTTTTCTCGGTAATGCATCTAAAAACACTTTTTGTTTTATCATTTTACTCTATGATATCGAAAATAGAGAAAAAAATACAATTGTAGTATAAAAATTATATAAGTTTCAGTGGGGTGCCAACCCACGCCGATAAACTCAAGAAAGTTAAAGAAACCGATGCCATCACCACTATGCCACCAGGACTTATAAAAATGGATATTTTGACCTTTTAACACTACATTGATAACATAATCTGATAATTTCAATCACGCAACAACAAAGCCGTTTTTATGCACCAGTCAATTGTAACCATGCCCCCCCGGTCCAGGGGTATACCGGGGATAGCCGGGGAAATGGGCCGTGTTTTACCTTTCAGGTGGCCCCGCAGTGCCGCGTGAATGCGGTGGTTTTGTCTTCGCTTTAAATATAGCGGGGAATGGGCCTTACCTAGAGTCCAAGGGGTGCGTGGGCATTTGGCTGGGATTTTACCATTTGTTCGTCCCCGCAAGGCGGGGATTTTAACCGGGGGTGGCTGGACCGAAAGTCAAAGTCCCCGCTATTCCCCGGACCTGGGGGCCGTGGTTACAATTCACTGGTGCATTAAGTGACTATACGCGTTATAAACGCTTATGGAAATTTTGGTCTGTAAACGGTATTTGAGCAAATATCAAGATATGTGGGAGGGTTCCAGCTTTTGGTATCTTAGTTTTAACACTTCTAATGATTTGTCACACTTAATTTCGTCATACCAAAATGTGCCTTTTGCAAAAACATGAGCGAGTCCCTTTTAGGCCAAAAAAAAATTACCTGTGTTTCCGGTGACCCGACCGACCCTATTTTTTCCTCGCCGACCCTAATCTTTTTTTAAGACATAAAAGTAAAAAAAAAAATTTTATCGTAAAAAAAATATATTTTTATTTTAAATATACAGAAAAGCACAACAATCGGATTTCTATAAATAACTCGTTCATGTTATTGGACCAAAACTTAGTTTTCTCGGTAATGCATCTAAAAACACTTTTTGTATTATCATTTTACTCTATGATATCGAAATTAGAGAAAAAAATACAATTGTAGTATAAAAATTGTATAAGTTTCAGTGGGGTGCCAACCCACGCCGATAAACTCAAGAAAGTTAAAGAAACCGATGCCATCACCACTATGCCACCAGGACTTATAAAAATGGATATTTTGACCTTTTAACACTACATTGATAACATCATCAGATAATTTCAATCACGCAACAACAAAGCCGTTTTTATGCACCAGTCAATTGTAACCATGCCCCCCCCCCGGTCCAGGGGTATACCGGGGATAGCCGGGGAAATGGGCCGTGTTTTTACCTTTCAGGTGGCCCCGCAGTGCCGCGTGAATGCGGTGGTTTTGTCTTCGCTTTAAATATAGCGGGGAATGGGCCTTACCTAGAGTCCAAGGGGTGCGGGGGCATTTGGCTGGGATTTTACCATTTGTTCGTCCCCGCAAGGCGGGGATTTTAACCGGGGGTGGCTGGACTGAAAGTCAAAGTCCCCGCTATTCCCCGGACCTGGGGGCCGTGGTTACAATTCACTGGTGCATTAAGTGACTATACGCGTTATAAACACTTATAGAAATTTTGGTCTGTAAACGGTATTTGAGCAAATATCAAGATATGTGGGAGGGTTCCAGCTTTTGGTATCTTAGTTTTAACACTTCTAATGATTTGTCACACTTAATTTCGTCATACCAAAATGTGCCTTTTGCAAAAACATGAGCGAGTCCCTTTTAGGCCAAAATTTTTTATCTGTGTTTCCGGTGACCCGACCGACCCTATTATTTCCTCGCCGACCCTAATCATTTTTTTTAGACATAAAAGTAAAAAAAAAATTATATCGTAAAAAAAAATATTTTTTTTTTAAATATATCGTCATTATTTTCGTTCTTTGTCTTTCTATGTACCCTGAGAATAAACTTTCATTCCTTATTATGTATTACCGAGACGCTATGTCAACAGGAATACAAAATGGCGGAGGGCGGCGAACCCTGTCCGATATCTTCAAATTGGCAAACGCATGTTTACGGTCCAAACACGTGGTTAATCACAAGAGACATATTTTGCAGTCTTTAAAATGAAAATATTTAGGATTAAAGCTCGCGGTGTTATTTATTCATGTCCAAAATGAAACTTTCTTTTTACGATTAGGCATTGCGTATATCATGCAGGCTTCTTACGATTAAGCTTCGCTCCGTCTAATGCAGGTTACTTGCCAGGTTCCAATACACATTTCACTAATCGTTACATTAATTTATCCGCAATTATCAATGGTTATTTCTTTCGCCTTATTAAAAATAAGTCCCATCAACTGAAATCCAATTAAAAACCTTCGAAAGTTAACGACACATTTGTTGGAATGTGTCGGCTGCAGATCAAACGGTACTATTTGTGACGTCAGTGCACGAGCGGTGATAATATCAAAGGCGCGTGGCTATGGTTTGTATTTAATTCGGTTAGTTGGATACCGTACGATCCCATTTGATTGCCAAAATTTCGCCTAGGCTGGTAAGAAAATAACATACGATCGAAAAAATAATAATCGATAATCGTCGTCTGGGAATCTTATTACAATGACTGAAATGTTTGAATTCACTATAAATATGAATGAAACTTTTTGATTGTACGAAAATAAGATAAGTAAAATAAATCCACATCCGCGTTTACTTGTTCTATTTTTAACCTACCTCCACTTGAAGGCCTAGTTTAAGGAGCTCACAGTTGACAAGAAAATCGGCGATTTTCATCATGCAAATTAACAAATTAGTTGATAATTGACTGTTTGGGTAGAACATTATCACAGATCTGTAGAAATTGAAGTGCTGGATTTGTTTTCTAAAAACCGATCGCGACTTATAAACGAGTATTGTATACAAATAAAACAAGATTTCATGGACAAAATTGACGGGAAAATACGGTAGTCGAAGGTGTTTATCTGTGACTTTTTTTTAAATTATGAAACGCTTAGATATAACATAATTGCTATGATTAAACAGAAAATTGCATGATATGGAAACTGTAAAAAAAAAAAAAAACAATCCCGACCGACCGACCCTAACCCTATTTTTTTCGCCATGTCACCGGAAACACAGGTATTTTTTTGGCCTTAAGTGTGTTTAATGACATGCATTATCAATACAAAATGACTTAGTGTATTCCATGAGCTATAGATGTTAAATTTAAATCGAATAGCAGTGTAAAACGGACAGCATAGCAAAAGGTTGTATTTAGATTCGACCATATATTCTATTATGTCGACCAACTCCAATTTTTAGATTATGTGAACAAAATTGTAAAATGGATAATAGTGTTTCTAATCCAAACATAGTTTTACAGTTTACAGTTTTATTTTACTCTCATCACATATTACAAGTATGTGTTTTGAGGTGACATGTATAATACAATACAATGTATGTATTTAAACATGTGTTGTATAACAAAACATAGATCAATGAGAGCATTACAAATTATTTACATATTTAAACCAATTATCGGTACCAATTAGGGATGCAAACGAATATTCGAATATTCGATCGAACGTTTGATATTCGAATGTCAAAATCGGTATTCGAATATTCGATGTTTTTTGTTTGATAATGTTTGTAACCTTTTGCCTACAACTGTGTTGTCTATATCCGCTTGTCTTGTTGTTACAACAACTGATCCTTAGTGACAGAGGCGTGAACGTGATGACACTATACACGCGTCACATATGGGACACATCCTCGGGTACTATAAACAGTACCCGTAATATTACGAAAACTGGCTGTTAGACAAGTGACATAAAACAAGTTTCAATTATTTTCGGTAAATTTTAATAACCATGCCAATAAAGGATATATGACATAAGCTACCAAAGTGGTGTCATGGCTGCCAATTAAGCTGTACAATATAGCTCAAATCGCCGTAATGATATGAATGGCATGCGCTAGTTGTGTGCTCTAAACTGTTTTCCATGTTTCAATATAATGTTTGTGCTCTGGTACTGTAATTGTATGGAATAGTGTTTTAGGATATTTTTGGACAATAAATGAGTCAAAATTCATGGTAATTTTCGGTTCATTATTGAATTAATTCCCGAGTAGGTTTGGTTTTTCCATAGCTATATTTATTAGAGCTCAATCCCAGAACGAGGCTGCTCGTCCTACGGATAGACCCTCCGTTGGAAATTACCACATTCAACCGGGAATTTACGATCATAGCCTTTTTTTACTAATATAAATGCCGTTGAATTGAACTTAATTTCGGTTTTTGTTTGTTCAGATTATTTTTCTTTTTGCTGGATTTATTTTCTGTAAATGGGGAATTTCAGTGGCTTATTTTGGAAAAAAATCAGCGCCCGTCACGTGTACCGGCTATGACAAAGGCCCCGGCTTCAACTGTAGCGAATGCTAATAGTAGTTTACTACATGTATTAAATATTCATTTTGGTAATCGAATTTTTGAATATTCGATCGAAAGAATTATCAAATATTCGAATATCACTTTTGACATTCGTTTGCATTCCATAGTATCAATGCATCACAGTCCTGAGGAAAATGACCCAGCTTAACAAGAAGTTGGGGCATAAACGCCAATATAATTATGTTTGCACAATCTGAAGTACATATTGAATGATACATGTACATTCATCTAACCAACAATACTCCTGGGTGTAGGTCGTCCAATTAGCTAACTTCTATGTTCAAATGTTTATCAGGGCTGTGCGGAAGGGAGAAAACCGCATTGAATTAATTATATATCGTTTATCTGAGTTCTCACCCTTGTAGTAGGTTGTACTTTCTTATTTATATAATTAGTATTCAATGCAGTTCCAAGGCGGTCACAACCAGAACTACCAGGAGTTTTGCAGTTCATGTTTTAGAAGTGTGTTAACTTGAAATATACGCAAACTATTACACATGCTTACTTCCGAATAAACATGTAAATATGTTGTTAATCGAAACCTATTCCATATATGTTTCCTAAACTTATTTTCATTGAAATAATATATTGTTCTCTTGAGCATGATTTGCAGCTGCACGTGCCTCAATTGAATTGTGGGGTATATTACAAAGGTATTGAGCTAAAGCTCAGGTTTAAAAATAACTTATAAGTTTGTATTATTAACTTAGAATTACCTAAATTAATTTGGCGTTATGACAACAGTTTGTTTTGCTTACCCTTTCCGTAACCCTAGGCATTTTTGAGTACCAAGTACTCCATCAAAAGCGTTAGTTACAGCCTATCTTACATGCAACACTTAACGGATTTCATATCTCAACGTAATTAAGTTTCCCTCATTTTAATTGAACGGTCTACTTTTCACCATCCAAAAGAATGGTCAAATTGTCCATGTGATTATTTATCTCGACTGCCTGACTCACTGACATCATTCCTCTAATTCGTGCATAGGCCTTTCCAAACAAATAAACGTCCAAACTAAAACCTGCATCACTCTATCACTAAGACTATAACAAAGGCGTAAGCTTATCAACTTAACATTCTTATAACCCTTTGATATACTTTGTGAAGCACCTATTTAACTAGACTTGCCTCAAATCCTTGTCTGAATTAAAAATCTTCATAAGTCATTTCTTTTATTTACTTATCTGACCAGAACGTGTCAATATGTTTAAATTGCCAAAACGTCACGTTTTGAGAACCATTTACAATTACAATAAAACATTTCGAATATCAATCAATCATACAGCAGTCCTATTGATGGTAACATTCGACATTACGGTTTATTTCACAGATCAGACTCGAAAAATTATCCAGTAGACCTAGTTTGATTTTGTGCTTCAAAAAGATGTGGATCATTTTAGCTGTAGGAATATGTTTATTCCCAGGTGTGTTTTGAGGTTTTACAACGATATCGAAACTTTTATATAAGTTAAGTGTTAGTTATTTACAATCGATTACAAACCCTTATCCATTAAGTATTGTCCGGAAGGCAGAGTTCAGACGATTGTTTGCATCATAAATACTTCAATTAACTCTTTTAATCTTAATTTTGGAAAAAAAAAATGTATTGTAAAAGAGTGTATTCCGTTTATCCATGAGGAGAAATTTTTATGCGATTCATGTTATGTTTTTACTTATTTTGCACTTGAATCATTATAACCACCGTATGCCCAGGTTTTGCTTATAAAGTAAGATCAGTCAAAACCGTAAACTCGTTAGCTTAAAATCACAAATTTAAGATTTAAAAAGAAAACAAACCATTGCAAAATTACAATCTGGTTATGGGATCTAAATAAATAGCGAACTTTCTTATGATCTACCTGATCAGAACTGTAAGGATATAAATGATTATAACACTGGCCAGTGCCGTGGATTTGCAAGGCGTCGAGATTAAGAGCCGTCGCCGATGCCGCTATTGTATTTATCCTGTCACGTATTTGTTTTGTTTTATATCAAGTACGTCATTTAAAAATTATATCTGTTTAGAAAGTTCCTTTTTTCATTTGTAACATAAAAAAATACTGAACATATCAAACATGTTTAACAAATTGCATGTTTATAGAAAAAGATTCTTGGTAATATTTAACGTTCCGTATATGCTGCGACATCATTGCTCTCGACATAGTTCACCAGTATGGGAAACTTGCAGTAAACGCATATGAAACTTCCATGTTGCCGGCGATGAATTATCATGACTAGGGTCAGAAATCAACTAGCTGGTTTTTTTTATGGCATTCTGAACATATCATTCGCAAGGTAATATGGTATTGACATATTATTAGTACGCAACAGATACTTTTATTGTCAATAAATTACACGTCATATGTCCAGTTAACGCATTTCACATAATGTTTCCCAACGTACGTTGAAATTTAGTTTATTTTTGCGTTTTTAAAATGGCGTCAAAGAATGTTTCCATTTCTGTATAGTTCACTGTAGAATATGGGTTTTGTGTGATAAAAATGTTATTTATTCAAATGCTATCAAAATTGGCTAAATTGAGTTAAACTTTTACATTGTAGGAATATTTGCATAGGTTTAAACTACTATTTGTTAAAGAAGATTTTCATTGCAATTTCAAGCGCAAGAAAACATACAGCTCTAATGTCCAAGAAATTATTTTCAAGAAATTTAAAGAAAAGCTAGTGAGAAACACAAATAACGTTTGGTTCTACAGTATAGTGGCTCGCAGTATTGTATATATGTAACGGTACTAATTCAGTGACTTAAGGTTGTATAGGTAGAGTATATACATTATTACAACGTGTATTAATTAACATTCTATTTTCAGACACAACCCTTGGCGTAAAGTATCCACAGCCGGCATGCTACAAGAAGGTGAATCAATGTACATCTTTACTTGAATTATATAAAAAAAACTGTAAAAAAATAATAATATCCAAACACAATAAAATGCTTATTTGTAAAGATTTCAGACAAGTTGAGCATTTCTCTTTGAACTTTAAAATTACTTTTTAATCTACTCGTTTAAAGCTTTTAAGTCCTTAACCTTCGACACATTTAATAAAATGTATCATATAATAGTGCCGTTCTTGATGAAAATCAGTCATTAAACTACAATTATAATGTTTGATAACACAGACTCACATCGCACGCCGTTTTAAAATAAGATTTTATGCACCTCAGTAAATGTACGTGAAGTTAGCGGCCTAGCGGCCTAGCGGCCTAGCGGCGTGAAGTTGGCGGCCTAGCGGCCTAGCGGCGTGAAGTTAGCGGCCTGGCGGCCTAGCGGCCTAGCGGCGTGAAGTTGGCGGCCTAGCGGCCTAGCGGCCTGGCGGCCTAATTATTTTTTTCTATTTCCAAGCAATTGTTAATGCGTTTTTTTTAAAACAATGATAAATCAAGGTTTTTTATTCATATAGTTACATAGCGGCCTTAAATTGTTATATTTTCAGAATATTTTTCTTTACCTTTTATTCTAAAACAATTTTAAATTAACTGTTTTATGCACAAATTATCACTCTGAAGGGTTTTTCAAACTTTTTTCAAAAAAGTCGATCAAGCACTTCAGCGACCTAGCGGCATAGAAGCCTGAAATTAGCGGCCTAGCGGCCTAGCGGCCTAAATTGAATCCTATTTCAAAGCATGTATACATGCATTTTCTTCTAAAACAATAACATTTTAACTGTTTTTATGCACAAATTAGCACATTGAAGCGATTATTAACAGTTTTTTTCCTAAAACGTCGATAAAGCAGTCAGCTATTTCAAAGCATTAAACATGCCTGTTCTTCTTAATCAATGATATATTAACTGTTTATATGCACAAATTATCACTCTGAAGCGTTTTTCAACTTTTTTTCAAAAAAGTCGATCGAGCACTTCAGCGGCCTAGCGGCCTAGCGGCGTGAAGTTAGCGGCCTGGCGGCTAACGGCCTAGCGGCCTAAAATGGTATCCTATTTCAAAGCATGTATACATGCATTTTCTTCTAAAACAATGATGACATATTAACTGTTTTTATGCACAAATTAACACTTTGAAGCTATTAGCGATTATCAATATATTTTTTTTAAAGCGTCGATAAAGCAGTCAGCTATTTCAAAGCATTAAACATGCCTGATCTTCTAAAACAATGATATATTTACTGTTTTATGCACAAATTATCACTCTAAAGCGTTTTTTATTTTTTTTTCAAAAAAGTTGATCGAGCACTTCAGCACTTCAGCGGCCTAGCGGCCTAGCGGTGTGAAGTTAGCGGCCTGGCGGCCTAGCGGCCTAGCGGCCTACAATGGTTTCCTATTTCAAAGCATGTATACATGCATTTTCTTCTAAAACAATGACATATTAACTGTTTTTATGCACAAATTAACACTTTGAAGCGATTATCAACATTTTTTTTTTAAAAGCGTCGATAAAGCAGTCAGCTATAACTACATGAATAAAAAACCTGATTTATCATTGTTTAAAAAAAACGCATTAACAATTGCTTGGAAATAGAAAAAAAATAATTAGGCCGCCAGGCCGCTAGGCCGCCAACTTCACGCCGCTAGGCCGCTAGGCCGCCAGGCCGCTAACTTCACGCCGCTAGGCCGCTAGGCCGCTAGGCCGCTAACTTCACGTACATCCTCAGTAAAATGTTTTCCACAACTGCAGTATATGCGTTATGTTCCTGTCATCAATCACTGGCTGTAACTCGATGAGATCGAAATGTTTATATTGCCGAGTACGTCGATGTCTAAGAAGTTAATATTATGTGAATTATATAATGCCCAAACGCCATTCAATGACTTAATCCTTTTTGGTTCCACTATTAACAACCATTTCTTTTTATATATGCGTATTTGTAATACGACGGCGTTGATTGTTTGTGTATCAATTATTAAATGAAAACTTTTTGTGTCGACATATGAATCCGCCACTAAAAAGGACATTTACATATTCACTGTATTTTGTACAAATCACCAAGCGAACATACTACAAGTGAACACATATCAGAGATGGACACTGTAACTGCGTTTCTTTTTCAATTTCAGGCGAACGTAGTTGGTTCATGCATAGACAAGTATGCGGCGATGCCAGGGCACATGAACTGCAGATTCCCACCGTCTGGTCGTCCTGACAATGCTTCAGGTATTTAATTAAAGCCCCGTCCGCAAGACTTTACAGTTTTTTTATGTACATTCAGGGCTTTCTTGGGTCATCCTAGGTTTTTCCACACTAACTTCAGATATATGTGTTAAGTTGAATTAACAGCTATATCTTTTGTTCTATATGCAGATTTTGTAGCATTAAAACATCCTGCCTGTTATTTTGTGTTTGTTTGTTTTTAATTTCGCATAAGGTTCTGCGATTTATTAAGTACTGCTTACCGTTAGCATTTAGCATACTGTATTATAAAGTACAACCTGTATATTGAGTATGTTATAACCTGTCTAACACCAATCAAAAGACCTGAAAAGTGATATAGACTGGTGGAACGTAGATAATGACAGTTTGCCAAGTTCAACGGCAAAGTTGGACAGATCGTTTGTCAAAGGCTGAGACTAAGTCTTAGATGAGTTGATGGTGTCATGGCGTCAGTCAATCTTTTTCCAGAGTAGTAAATTCAGAGATTAAGAGAGAGGACATTTGTCCAAAACTTTGAGAAAAAGGGCTGGATTTAAACGTGGGCGCAAAACGTACTCGACAGCGCCAGCACTACTTGACAGCGTCATTACTAGAGCAACAGCGCCTACACTTTATTACCATGCGCATATTTCCTTTATAAAAAGAACTTATACGTTTGTTGTTGGTGTTATTTTGTTGTTGTTGTTTTTTTGTTTTTGTTTTTTTGTTGTTGTTGTTTTTTTTTATTGGGGGGGGGGGTTAAGGTGTAAGTGCTAAACATAACATTTATATTTACAAGCGCAATTTACATGCGATTCGAGAGAAAGGCGCCTGGCTACACAGTTCGTACAATACTAAAGCGAAATCGTAGGCAACCTGTAGTAAAAGTGTTTTAAACGGCATCACATTTTCCGAAATATGTCCGTTGAATAAAATTTTAAATTGATATAAATCATATTCGCGCGTGTATAAGTGAACACAAAGCACAGCTGCAATACGGAAGTGTCAACAGCTCATTTTCTTCGCACAACCATGAAGTAGTGGAGTAGTGGAGCTGGCGTTAAGGTACCACGAAATGAGAATGTAATAAGATTTAAACTCCCTAAAAAGGAATTGAGCAAAGTTAATTTGTGAAGGGTCTGTGCAAAATCGGACGTTGCTGTACTCTTAGACTTTATCCAAAACGATTTAGGTGTCTGCCTCTGATGCTAAAATCCATTGGTTCAATCCCTATCCGGAATGCGTTCCTTTCGCATCTAAGAAAGTGAACAATCCTGGTTGCTGTCAAAGGACCGTACTCGACAGTAATTCATATAAGCATTTCAGCTGTCCATAAAGTAAGCTTAAGTAAAATAAAATACAATTCTAAAATATATTCTAATCCTTCTGGCCGAACTTTTCCCGCTAAAATTCGTTTTTTAGGGAAGAAAAGTCGTTAATCTAATATCCTTTATTATATTAGTGCTGTCGATGACTGTTGTCGGACGACTCTATATAGCTCATCATTCGTGCTACAAGGTGATATATAAATGCAATCGTGTTTACCTTATAAAGAGGGGATTATTAATCACGTTGAGCCCAACCACCCAGACTAAAAATATGTACTAAACAAGCACATTTTGTTCTTCGCAGACGAAGCTGAGATAGTCAACATACATAACAACTTGCGTTCCAGCGTTCAACCTGCAGCTGCCAATATGATCGAACTGGTACGTTAAGTTTAATGTTTCATCAATGTTCAATGTTTTGAAACGGTAAATGAATAAAAAGGTTTATTAAAATATTTATTGGTATTAACATGAATGACTTTTCATCAATTTTGAAGTAGCATGGCAATGCATATTATCAAGCACCTATGAATCATAGGTTATGGTTTATAGGTCCGTGCTATAATATATATCTAATTGTAATTGCATGTTACTCTTAAACACAGGAGTACACTTCCGGTCTGCAACGTACAGCTCAGAGATGGACAAGATTCTGCACAGTTGAAAGCAATTGGTTTGAACGAACCACACCAGGTATACTTTTGGACCGTGTCCTAAATGAATTCAAATACAACTAAATAATGATATCATGTTGCTGCTGCTGCTGCTGCTGCTGTTGATTATATGATGATGTTGATCATCATCATCATGATGAGCATGATGATAATGACGACGACGATCTCGACGACGATAACAATGATGACAATGATGATGATGATGATGATGATGATGATGATGATGATGATGATGATGATGATGATGATGATGACGACGACGACGACGATGGTGATGGTGTTGATGGTGGTGGTGGTGGTGGTGGTGGTGGTGGTGGTGATGATAATGATGATTTTGAATGTTTAAGGTGCGTTTATTCCCGGCCAGAACACATATCGTAGCCAAACAAAAGTTCAATGGAAAGATGTTCTAAAGGTCTGGATAGCTGAAAAAGCAAGTTTCAATATTGGAAGTCCTAACAACGCGTCACGTGTAGGGAATTACACACAGGTATTTTATTCCGTGTGCTTTTTGTACTTACTTTAAGCATAAAAGTCCCTTCTTAATGTCATATTATATATATAAATGATGACAAAAATATATAAAAAGAAGTTAAACCATAAATTTGATTAAATTTGAATTAAATCACCCATATTAGTTCTTTAGGGCATGCACTTATGTCTGGACCAATATGGGAATTAAATTTTAGTTAATATATTCCATTAAACGGACTTTATTTTGTTGAACGAATTGACTTACAAAGTTCTCGACTTAAAGACATTTTAAGTAAATGAAATAAAAAAGATGGAACTTTAATGAAAGCAGCTCGAATTTCGTTTTTCCGCAAATAATTGTATCCGCCGAATTCGGGCTTTTGGTTTAGTCAAAGCTATTTAATATTTATAGATGCGTTAAAATGGATGAGGAAGGTTGTTGTTACAAAGCTATTTATAGCTCTTTCAAACAGATAAAACATACACGATGTCAAATTTACGTGCTGTAGTTGTATTTTTCCAACACAGATGATATCTGCTACGACGACCGCTGTTGGGTGTGCCGTCAGCCACTGCAATAAAGAAGATTTCTATCTCTATATGTGCCTCTACACTCCAATGTAAGTGTCTTGGCGTACTGATAATGTTTGCATTCATTTTTTTTTGCTGTATTGCAAGACGTCCGTGCTACATCAAGAGTTCTTACATTGCTTTTTAATGAGCTAGACTAGTATACAAGTGTAGGTAATTTTGCATAACAATTACGCGGTACGTTCTTATTGGCTAACAATTTGCCTTTTGACTTCAATAGTAACATGTCTTACAGCTAGTGTCTTAATAACACTTTTTAACGCATCCTTATTCGGAATCACACAAAAGCTGCATAAATCTTACTCGCCCAACATAATAGGTGTTAAAATAAAAAAAAAATCGGCCGTATAGTGCCCAGGTAAGTGCACTAGATGTCGAAAAGAAGCAAAAAATCAATGAAAAAATGCAACAAGAATGGTACAGTTTGACTAAAAACATAGTTTTAAGTCACTCACTTTTCTATTTTCACTTTGTAAACAATCAATCGTTCAGCTTTTACACTCAATAACTTTTTTGTTAAGGCCTTTAGAAACATAGGTTAAAAGACCAAGAGACGCTTACACGTGTGGTCTCCGGGTAGGCGTATGTTTTTTGTGAGAAAAATGATATAACTTACTAACAAAGTTAAAATATCCTCCCAAAACACCAAAATATCTATGAACAGCGTCATTTCATTCCACATCACACATTTCTCTCACTTAAAATTCGGAAAACACAAAACACGTTTAACACCCCGATTAACTCTCGAAGTAAAATAAACAAGTTCAGATGTGTACATTTAAACAAAAGGAAAGCACTGTATAAAACAGTTTTTTTAAACAGGTTTTATTAGCATTGTTCCTTATATAATAGTTTGTACTTATGCAATAAACGTTTTGCTTATTAATAGATTAAATCCAAAGCAGCTCGACATACCATACATAGCCGGAAATCCGTGTGATGGGTGCAAAGGTTATTGCAACGCATCCGCCGGTCTCTGTAGTAAGTATTTAGTCCATTCCTCTACTATAAGTTCAAGACAATAATATATATATATATATATACACACACACATATATCTCACATTTCTTTATATAGCTAAGGAAATATTATGCTTTTCTAAGTACGCATGATGTGCTATCATCCTCCCTCACCCTATGGTGTTGCTACAATAGCTTTCCTAGTTTGGTTGAACCTTAAACGTCAAACATATGCTTGCTAAACGCAGTTTTGTCAGAAACATGTGGACGATCGGTTGACCACTAAAGTTTCATGGTCCTAGGTCAAACAATGTTCAAGTAACTGTGTGTACATTTTTTTCATAAGACTTTTGACAATGACCATGACCTTTGAGCTATAAATAAACGTCATTTTTTGGTCTATGGTAACCTTCCAATCAATTTCGTTATCCATTGTCAAACTGTTCGCAATTAATTGTGCTTACAAAGTTTTCATAAGACTGTTGACTGTGACTTTTGAACTACTGGTCTTTAATCAATATGGTGTATCTACTGTCTACGGACAACCTACGACCGAAGCTTATTGCCGCCAAATTATGGTCTTCCGACTGACATTTGCACACCAATAAACCATGTTTTCAAATGGGTGCATAGCAAATAGTCCCATATATCCGGGCATTTTATCTTTACATGAAACATAATAAGGATACTCCATGTGTTTCCCGAAAAATCTTAACCGAGGGCACGTGTGGAAGCCGACTACAGGCATAAGTACCGGCTTCGCAATGTAACCGATGTTCAGATATTTTGTATCCTATTGAAAAGTTTTCCTTGCATAATTTAAACTTTCAAGTGTTTTGACGTTAGAAATACAGTTTATTTGTCAAACTTCGAATTAGGGTGTTGAACTATACTTTTTATTTTCATGATCATTTAAAAGAACAATTTATATATGTTGTTAATGTTGTATTTTCTTGATTTTAATGATGACAAACCATTCGTTATATGAACATTTTAATTGTAACTGTTAGAAACCGTTTATTGCTATTTTGGGCCTAAATTGCTACGAACGTTGGTGCTAAAAAGCTAAAAGAGTTTCAGCAAAAACAGTTTATATGTTTCGTTTCACAGGGGAAATATATATTATATATGAGTTATATTGGATCTGAATCAATACGTTATGTCTTCTGTAATCGGTTTAATATAATTCAAAGTTTGTATTCTTCTAATGTTTACAGATTGCAATGGTGTTACATGTCTTGGTGGCTCTACTTTAAATCTTACGACGTGTGCGTGTGACTGTATCCAAACAATGGGAGACCCGGACATGTACAATGGTACACTCTGTGAATGTAAGTTCCACGTTATATACTTGTGTATGAAAAAGTTGATTTTAATCTAGCTTCAAGAAATTGTATGTCGATTGTCGAGACATTTTCTAAATGTTGATTGTCTAGCCAGCTTCAAATTCTTTTTTCTAAATGTCGACTGTCGTTAGTCAAACCAGATCGTCGTTCATTTCTAAATGTGGAATGGATTTTGTCAAGCCAGCACCAAATACATTTTATGTCAAATGACAAATGTTGAACTGGCTCGACATTCAACGAAGTATGGTGAACAGGCTCGACATTGAAAGCCGAACGGCGACGCCGCGTATGTTGAGCTGACTCGTCATTCAATGTCGAATTGCGTATGTTGAACTGGATCAACCTCAATATCGAATAGGATATGTTGAGCTGGCTCAACCTAATTGTCGAATTGCGAATGTTGAGCAGGATCGCCATTCAATGTCGAATTGCGAACGTTGAGCAGGATCGCCATTCAATGTCGTATTGCGTATGTTGAGCTGGATCAACCTCAATATCGAATGGGGTATGTTGAGCTGGCTTGACATTCAGTATTGAATGGCGTAAATTCAGCTGGCTCAACATTCAATGACGAATGGCGCATGTTGAGCAGGCTTGACATTCAATGTCGAATGATATAAGTTAACGTTGAGCTAGCTTAACTTTAATGTCGAAAGGCGTGAGTTGACCTGACTCAACATTCAATACCGAACGGCTGAGTTGGATTATACATTATATGTATATATAAACTTGATGAAATGTAATCAACTAGGTAGATAAAATACTCGTTACAGCAGATATTTCTGCTTTGTCATTATTTAGTTAGATATCTTGCGAGCAAAATCTGAATACATACCTGAATAAAATAAATAAACCTTAAAAGTATTATAACTTGACTAAATAAACATATCTTTGTTTTCTGTGGTTCCGAATTAATTATACAGGTATGAATGCAACCATTTCTAGGTTGGAAGCAGTTTTCTAACTAATGTTTAAAAAAATTATTTCCACAATTTGGATATGTCTCTGTGTCAAATTATTCCGTACTAGCCAATCAACAATGTTGTGTGGCTTCTTGGTAATATTTTAAAAAAAATCAAGTAAAAAAATTCAATTAAACAGAGACAACTTGTGACTTTAGGGAATTCTCTCATAGTCTCAAAATGCGAATATCTTTCATCAAATTTAAACAATCACCACAACGCCACACGACAGTCTCAAACATGTTGGCACCTGAGACCATTCCCAATCTTTAGCATGTTTTGCGTTAAAATGCAGATACCTTATCCAGTCACGATTTGATAAAATCTTATATAGCAGTATCTGCTTAGTTCTCAGACCGCCTTTTTCATGTATGCATGGAAACATGTACTATGAACTGTTAAAAGACATATGCACACTTAAACTATAATATAGTACATGTTATTGGAATAAAACTAGATCATTGATATCTGCAACAATCTAAATCAGTCTCGTATATTCACGACGTGCATAATCACTTTCGCGGCCATGCATTAGCTGTTATATATAGCCATATATTTTCAGTGACCTGCAGCGACCCGCATGGAGACGACCCTGCGTGTGGGAGTCCGCCATTCACCAATGACTCGTGTGACATCAACATGGACACCATGTTTCACTGCCCATACATGTGCAACGTCTGTCCTTGTAAGTAAACATGCTCGTTGCATTAAGATCTGACGATATTTGCAGTGTATGTTTTCAAAATGACGATCCCACTGATAAACCGAAGCTCATTTCCATTTAATAAATGTCGCATCTCATATCTGACCGTGATGGTTTACATACTACAGGAAGTTACAAGCAAACTCATTATGACGTCATTATAGTGTACCGGCCAAAACGCAATTCAGTAGTGACATGTTTTGACAAAATAAAATAAGAAATGATTATTTTTCTTATTTATCGAAGTGGATGTTTTGGCTGAAAAAATACAAGTCAGTGTTATGGTGTTTCGAAGACAATTCTTAAAGATGCACTCTAACTCCCAAATAAGATTTACCACAATTGATACAAATGTTTAAATTACCGAAAAGGATGAATCTATGTCGAAAACAATGGTTCTTATGAAGGATAATTAGTTTAATTTGAAAGAAAGGTGCAGAAACACTGTATTTCAACCTTGTGAGACTAAAGTAGATCACAGTAAATTTTTTAGCATTCACCAATCATTTAATATTTTTGCGCTTTCTGTTATTAAATACACGGTCACAATCTTGTTATCAGTAATTAATATTTTCAATAAATGCATTATTTAGTAAGTAGTTAAATGTTTATCAGTTAAAATTGATGTTTGTTATACAAGTGAATGTATTGAAATAAATATGAGTGTCACTTTAATAAAGACCTTTTCATTTTTTTCACATTAGCGTTACGCCGATTTACTTATAAAAATATTTGTATGACAATTATAGATGGTGGTAAGGGTTATGTAAACGGAGACGAACTGCTGCCCTGGGATAAAGGTCTGCCTAACTGCACCACAACCACGTCCACTACCACGTCCACTACCACGTCTACAACCACCCCTACACCTCTCGCTTACTCGCCAACCACGAATCCAAGTGGAGGCTCGGCTGGCGGCATCAAATCGTCTTCTGGATCCGTACCTACCAACGTTTCCACCGTGAGTGTTGGCCAAATCGGCGGAGGTAATAGCGGTAATAGCGGAGGAAATGGGAGCGGCAATGGCATCGGAACTGGAGGAAAGACTGATGGAGGGAATGGGAGCGTCAGTGGGGGAAGCGTACTGTCTATTTCAAGCACAAGAAGCAGCGGCATCACCAACGAAAACATTGGTAGCGGAGATAATATGTCTTCATCCCCAAACACGCCTGCCGGGGACAATAGCGCTCATCCAACTGGGAGTCCGCGCTCCGATCCGGATGCCTTTGGTCGGAATGCAGGCAACATGAATGGCATGTCAGTCTTATGGAAAGTGTGCATGCTGATCGTTTCGACAGTCCTTTTGAGTGTATAAGTACTGTCTACCCTATGAACATTTACTGTGTGTTTTGACCTTGGCTGTTATGTACAGTTTGTTCCGTTTGTTAAGATGGGAGTCACTTTAAAGTATTTATTCATGCATGCGTTTTTGAGTCATTGTCCAAAAATAAATCGTACCCTTTCCTGTAACATTCTTATATTTCCACGGCAATGTAAATTGAGTCGTACGTGAAATTGAAAACCGGTATTACCAAAATTTTATTCTGACCGTTTCAAATGCGGTTACTTAAATATATACACGATTTAGCGTTACTTATTTATTTGAGCTATATTTTCATTCGCACTAATAATACAATATAAATTGTCGTTCATTTTAAATGAAGTGGCCGACCTTTCCTGACTTCTCTGGGTGGAGTTTCGGACGAAAGACCTGGAACATGCTACAATACACTAATTAAAAGATCTCAATCATAAAACCAAAATTATAATTATCATAAAACAACAATGTAATAAAAAGGGGAAATGTCAAAATAGTATATTGATATATAAAACTAATAAAAAAGACAAGGGCAATAAAATTGCTAGTAAAGCTGAATTAACACCATGGTGTCTGTAAAAACGCTTTGCCACAGTCCACTGTTGAAATAATCTGTAACAAATACGACAACTAATTGAATCACAATGATGAGGCTGAAATTTACCGGTTTCAATCTGATTTTGATAATCGTGTGCCTTTTTAGACTTGCATTACAATTTAAAACTAATTCATTATCTCACTGATGATCACGAATTGAAGTACCTGACAAAGTCCATTTTTTACAAAACAAACCTAATATATAGAAGCTTGAGACACTTTAAAGGGGCTGCACTCCGTATGATGAAAGAGCGAAAAAAAGAAGAAAATTGTCGAAAACTGACATAAACTTGGTATCGATGTGTACAATGCATTGATACTTAATAACTGAAGTACCACATAGTTTACAATTAATTTGTTTTCGCAGTGTTTTCGTATTTTTCCATTAAAAAAGATTACTAGGTATGTCTACCTAGTAGAATTAATTCCTTATGCGTAATTTGCTGGTAGAGTTTATCACGTGAGATTACCAAGTTAGGTATATAGCTTAAATATTCCAGATGTTAACAGCGAGCCTTCATAGCACAGTGGATACAACAATTGTTGGGTAATGCCTTGAAACATCAGTAGTTCGTTTCATTTCTTAAAGCCAACGGCAACTGAAAACAGGTTTCATCCTACCAGTAATTCGAATTTCGAGGCGTGTCTTAAATAGTATGGGGAAAAGAAGCACGTAATAGGTTTGCAGAAAAGTTTGCAGAAAAGTGGCATTTAAACTTTTAACCAGCATTTAGACATAACATATGATAATCATTAAGAGATATTTGACGTCACTCTTTAACCACAGTTCTCTGATAGGTGGCGCTGTTTTAAGCGCTTTCATTGTGATTTACCCACAGCCGGCAGGCAACAAAAAGATGAAACTAAAATAATATACGCATGTATAACGAAAAACACACAAATATTTGACACTAATACAAGAATGTGACTTGAACTTTTTCCAATGTGCTTAGACTGAATACGACATCATAATATGGCAACAAGGGCATGACAGTGCAAAGTGTGCATAGTGTTGTAATGTGTAAACTGTTTCACTTTATCAAAACCACGAAAGACATCTACAGCCGGAGCCTGTGTGAATGTATGTTACTACTTGTAGGAAAATGGCTCCTCGTCCAGTGTTGTAATAAACTCTAATTAAGACCATTTTTAATGAATTCTCCATAATACTAGTAACTAGTATTCGGTTTTATTTACGAAAAATGTTGTATCGTGGTGATACTATGTTTAGGTAAAAATATCCAAGAATATGAATTTTATGAGCCCACGCAGGTGACACAGTGACCTGCAGTGACCCTCACGGGGAAGACCGTTCCTACGGAACTGATCCATACACCTATGACTCGTGTGACACCATCATCGAAACAATATTCCATTGTCCTTATATGTTGTATGACTCTGCCTAAACTTGGAGCTGCAGGTGCTTTTCGAGACGAGCTTATTGATAAATGGATATCTGTTTCCAATCATTCCTAAATGAAAATGGCCGTGCGTCTGTTAATCGTGTTCACTGTATTAATAATTTAGTTAAAAAAGTACGAAACAAAGTTTTATCTAATTATTAGAAACAGATATTTTAAATGAAACTATTGAAAAGAAACTGGTCTGAGACCATGAAACATACAAACAGGATTTAAAGCTGCAATCTCACAGATTGACCATTTTGGCAACTTATATACATAAAATTATTAAAGTAAGCTAGTCATCGTTCAATCATATGTCCTGGCAAAAATTACTCAATGGGTGACAAACTTGTTCCTCAGAGTAAGGTCTTCCCAAACTGCACCACTACCACGTCGACAACCACGTCTACAATCACCCCTACACCTAGCCATCACGCCAACAGCGAGTCCAAGTGAGGGGTCGGTCGGCGGCCTTCTGAATCCGTATCTATCAGAAGCGGATCAACAGTAAACACATCAACCCTTACAAGCTCGTTTTGAAAAGGAAATACATTTTTGTATGCACATATTTATAAAAATGGACGTGCTGATGTTCTTGTGATGGCGCTGTGGAGTAATGTTGGTGCTGAAAGTTGATGTTTATATTGTGGAGAAGATTTAAAGCATTTGGAAAAAAGTAAAAAGGGTGCCATTTTTACCATGAATCTTTATGCCCCGGAATGTTCTAAATGTGTTAAATTGCACCGAAGTGCAGTTGAAAGGCTAGTAGATATTAAACTATGCTCCAAATCGGGAGAAAAGTTCCTGGCACTACAATTCGCACAATAATTAAAATGTATTTAAACTTTCTTACATGGTACCACTTTGCGTTAATATGTCCATTTAATAAAATAAATAGATAACATATGGGTCATACTCACAGGCAGAGCTGCATAAATGGCGGAGCTGGTGTTAAAAGGGCAGTAATGTCAGGTGCGTCCATGCTTCCCGGTTCATCGTTTTGAGTGATAAACGTCCTCGATTCGGTGAGTATTACCACCGTTTTCTATATGTTTCAACGATAATTTTTAGAAACGCCATTGTGCACCGAATGAAGAGCAATTGCTCGTTTACGAAGACGTTTGTTTTAGATCAAAATAATGTCTGTATTAAAATATCTCGTGAAAACAATGGACGTTCTAACTAGGCTTCCCGACTCACTCAATGCATTTTTTGCTTCAAAACAACTATTAAATACCGTTATCTTGCATACAAACCCAACCCGATGCTTTGTTTTGGACAATAACAGTATTGCTATTGTTTTCCGAATGCAGATAGCCAATTTTGGAGATAAATCGGCTCATTTACGAAAATGTTTGCTGGGTCATTCTGTACATTTTTAGAATCTAGGTTCATCCCAAATCTGGAAGATCTATGGCACACTGTATTTACCCGAATTACCAGTCGTTTTGTTTTAGTTTTTCAAAAATATTAATTTTGTTAATTATTTTATTAATAAGAGGGTGTACATATATATGATTTATATTTTCAAGGAATAAAAGATGAAACGAAAGAAGATATCAAACCTGAATCTAAATAGACAAAAGACAAGACGCTTTAAGGTAGCCCATATAAACGACATAATAAATGAACTCTGCATACTTGATGATACAATAAAAATAGAGGTTCTTTATATATTAAAGGCACTATACACCAGATTGGCACCAAAAAAGGTTGTTGTTTTCTGTAAAGAAATTCATGACAAGTATTTAAAAAATGTTTTACTTATTCATATCATTAATGTAGAAAAACAAATCGAGTCGGAGACCGGGTTGGAACCGGTGTCGCCAAAATTGCAGTCCATTGTGGTATCCTCTGTGCTACGAAGGCTTACCCAAAACGGTTGGAATATTAAAGCTAAATATCTAACTTGGTTATATCACGTGATGACATTGACAAGTGAATCACGCATTACGGGAATTAATTCCAATAGGAAGACATACCTAGTAATCTTTTTTAATTATAAAATACGATAAAAACTGCAAAAAAAACTTATTTTTGATTAATGTGGTACTTCGGTTAGTAAGTTTCAATGCATTGTACAAATCGATACGAAGTTTATGTCAGGTTTCGACAATTTTCTCTCTTTTTCGCTATTTCATCATACGGAGTACAGCCCCTTTAAAAATTGCTTATGTAATTATGTAAGGTAAAATTGTGGATTATTTCAAACTACCAGTTTATGAAATAACAATGAAAAGGAACTAAGAGTTTACCTAAAATAGTGTGCTATATGTTTACTTTGGCAATCGAAATAAAAAGGGAGACAACCTGCAGGAAACAGTCAACAATTTAAGGTCTTAAAACTTCGTGTCTCGACTTACTATATAACCTCCAAAATTAATGGCAGTTCTACTTTAAGTAGAGAGCCCTGTCAGAGTGTGTATAACACGTGATAAATGATGTCATAAACGCTACGTCCGAAAACATAATTTTGCCTCGAATGAAGACTTTAAACAAAGATAACTTTCCTATTTCTTCACCATTTTAAATGAAATATAGCGCAGTCTACGCCGCTAACGGAACCCCGCCTTCGGTCGTTTACATGTGTTTGATTGAGAGTTTAGTTTCTTAAAACACTTCAACAAAACATTTCACAATACGGCCGTCTGACGGAGCACTGTCAAAACATTATTTTGGAAACAGGTTTATCGAAGTGTTTGTTGAAACTAATCACCTTATCAAACTCCGGTAAAACAAGGAAGGTGGGACTCCTGAGGTGGCATAGACTTCCCTTTGTTTCATTTAGAATGGTGTAGTGATTGAAAAAATATCTTCGATTTAAGTCTTTATTTTAAGCAAAAAGTTGCCCTCCGACGTCGCATATATGACGTAATTTATCACGAGGTATACACACACTGCCTGTACAAAATTACCCTTCTTAGACGTGTTTAGAACATATACATGAATTTTAAAACAATCGACGCCTTTTATTAGTCATTTTAATGTGCCATAGATCTTCAAGATTTGGGATGAACCTAGATTCTAAAATAGTACAGAATGAACCAGCAAGCATTTTCGTAAATGAGCCGATTTATCTCCAAAATTGGCTGTCTGCATTCGGAAAACAATAGCAATACTGTTATTGTCCAAAACCAAAGCATCGGGTTTGGTTTGTACGCAAGAGAACTGTATTTAATAGTTGTTTTGAAGCAAAAAATGCATTGAGTGAGTCGGGAAGCCTAGTTAGAACGTGCATTGTTTTCACGAGATATTTTAAAACAGACATTATTTTGCTCTAAAACAAACGTCTTCGTAAACGAGCAATTGCTCTTCATTCGGTGCACAATGTCGTTTCTAAAAATTATCGTTGAAACATATAGAAAACGGTGGTAATACTCACCGAATCGAGGACGTTTATCACTCAAAACAATGAACCGGGAAGCATGGACGCACCTGACATTACTGCCCTTGTGTTAAGTAGGCGAATATTATATACACGGATCAGGGTTGCTTGCTTTTTTGCTCTATAAAGGAGTTTTTACCTCCGTTTATTAAGTGTTTGGCACACAAAATGCATGCAAATGTGAACTAATGTGTTAAATTGTTAAATAATATCGCTGGTTTTAATTGATAGATTTAAAGCGAATTGTACGGAATATTAAAAAGTATACTACACGATGGTTTGCCTCGCGGGAATTTCTGCAAAATAATTATCATGAATTATAGGAATTTATTCTTCTATTATCATCTGAAAACTAAGTTTTGTCAACAAGACGAACCGTCATGACATTTTAAAGGCATCTTCGTACTGAACACATAACTACTTAACCGTTGATTCATTCCTAGCTGTATCATTTTAAGGCTCCAAATTTTAAAGGAATATAAGATGACCCTTTATGAAATATTCCTATACAAATCTAAGATAGTGGCCTTATTTATGACAGTCGCATTAGCCAATGCCTGTCAGTTTCTTTTTAATTCAAACATTGCATATACACAGTGTGAAAGTAAAATAATACAACGAATTATCAGAAAAATGCTAACTAAAAGATCCTACTTGTTTGTATTATTTACTTCAATATTAGCTTAAATTATTTTGACCTTGCGCAGCTTCGTTACGAAATCATTTGACATTGAAACCAAACGGAGTAACATTTCTTCACCGTGGACATCCACGGAACTTTTCTTCCGTTACAATTCATACATATTTTTTAAATACACTGACAAAATCTCGTTTTAATGAAAATGCATGAGGCAGGAGAGACAAGTCTTCGTCCAATGTAATAACATGAAACAATTGATTACTCTTCAATAATCCTGTATTGTCAGTTGTCCTCAAAGGCGAGTGGTCATAGTCACTGTTTTAATTTGAAGTGATGTGGCGGACCGAGTTCATTTTGAGCTTTCACCAGAGTTCCTTTTCAACGGTTAAACATAAGTATGAGTGTTCGTGCATCTTTCCGCATTGAAAGAAATGAAGCTGCACCGTTAGATATTCATGATTTCGAGATTTTCAAGTACTAGCCAAAACAACAACGCATTGCGCAATCGTGTTTTGGGGGTTATCCGACAATGCATCTCTTTTGCAAATATAAATAACAAATATCCAAATCAAGAATAAGAGAGGAAAGGTTTTGTTTGCTTCTTTTAACGCCACTTTGCATTCATACCTCGTTACACTTTATTATTTCAATACAAACTCATATAGTGGTTGACATTTAGATGTAATCTATTTTGGTATTCGACATGTGATTACCGATATTAAAATGCACAGGATGCATTTTCAATAGCTGTCGTCTCTTCATCTACGTTGTGGATTAAAACATGTTTTCATGCTTTAAAATAGTCTAGGAAGACGTATTATGCATTTGCAAAATTAAAAGGTTAAACTATAAATTAATCGGAAGAAATCGGTATTTAAAATTATGTACGTAATGTTCAAAAAAGGCCAGCCGACAGCACCTGGATGTCTTATATGCTCTGTATGTGAGGGTTATAGGGGTCACCGTAGATGTTGTTTAAGGCCAGCCGACAGCACCTGGATGTCTTATATGCTCTGTATGTGTGGGTGATAGGGGTCACCGTAGATGTTGTTTAAGGCCAGCCGACAGCACCTGGATGTCTTATATGCTCTGTATGTGAGGGTTATAGGGGTCACCGTAGATGTTGTTTAAGGCCAGCCGACAGCACCTGAATGTCTTATATGCTCTGTATGTGAGGGTTATAGGGATCACCGTAGATGTTGTTTAAGGCCAGCCGACAGCACCTGAATGTCTTATATGCTCTGTATGTGAGGGTTATAGGGTTCACCGTAGATGTTGTTTAAGGCCAGCCGACGGCACCTGGATGTCTTATATGCTCTGTATGTGTGGGTGATAGGGGTCACCGTAGATGTTGTTTAAGGCCAGCCGACAGCACCTGGATGTCTTATATGCTCTGTATGTGAGGGTTATAGGGGTCACCGTAGATGATGTTTAAGGCCAGCCGACAGCACCTGAATGTCTTATATGCTCTGTATGAGTTGGTTTTAGAGGTAAGCGTTTGTCCTTCAGAAGATCACGGGTATAAGAACTAGTTATTGCATCCAAAACACGAGTTAAAAACACAATTGAAAAAAATACACGAGCTCTTCAACCTGAGTGTACAATTTCAATCACGAGGGTGGTTGGTGAAGTTATTGTTTTGGACCAGTCATTTGTAACCACGGCCCTTCCAGGTCCGGGGAATAGCGGGGGTTTGACTTTCGGTCCAGCTAAGCCCGGGTAAAATCCCCGCCTAGCGCGGACAAACTGCTCTTTAAATCCCCGCCAAATGCCCCCGCATCCCAGGGACCCTAGGTTAGGGTATTTTTGGCGCGAAAACAAAACCGTTGCATTCACCCGGCACTGCGGGGTCACCTGAAAACACCTGGTAAAAACACGGCCCATTTCTCCGGCTAACTCCGATATACCCCCCGTCCTGGGGGGGGGGGGGCGAGGGGGCGTGGTTCCAATTGACTGGTGCATAATACAATACAAACATTTACTTTTCTCAGGTCATACATACAGGACCACAGGAGGAAATATATGCGTATGAAACAATATCAATAAGAATTGCTTTTACTGTTGTAAATGTTTTATAACTTCGTTCGTAAATGTCAATAGAGTTGTTTATTATCCGCACAATATGTATTGCACGGTTAAACTCCACTACGTGTTACCATATCGATATGGCAGTTAGTATAGAGGAACACAAAGAAATCCTCTTCAACTTTGCAAAATCCGGTAGAGTGTTTCCTTCTTACAGATTAGAGAGGTTGGACAGGATGTCAATGTACTTCTTGCGTACTCTTTTGTGAACATCAATATTAAACGTGTGTAAAAAGAGGTAGCAGCGTTTGTAAACGTATTATAATTCAAACACGGAATGATGGGGCAAATACCAGTATATCGAATTAAGAACTCTAGAACTAGTTATGATATTTGCGGTTACAGTCCATAATAAATCGCGGTTGTATTCAAATCAGTACAGTATATTAGTAGGCATTGCCATAAATTAAGGCTGTATACTCTTTAGGTTGCAACGTTCGTAATAGTTGGTGATCATATCAATCGTGTCTAGCCGTTTAATAACGAACTTCATAAAACCAATTGAATAACAAAACGGATATTTGCTTTCGAAGTCGTTTTTCTAAATGACTGAATCAGAATCAGTCAACCCATTAGAAGCAAGTTGAGAATCAGATTGGCGAAGACATGAGAATCAGTCCGGTAAACTAATTTGCGGAATCATGAGAATCAGTCCTGTGAACCCATTGACGGAGACATAAGAATCAGTCCGGTGAACCCTTTAGCGGAGACATGAGAATCAGTCCGGTGAACCCATTAGCGTAGACACGAGAATCAGTCCGGTAAACCAATTCGCGGAGACATAAGAATCAGTTCGATGAACCCATTGACGGAGACATAAGAATCAGTCCGGTGAACCCTTTAGCGGAGACATGAGAATCAGTCCGGTGAACCCATTAGCGTAGACACGAGAATCAGTCCGGTAAACCAATTCGCGGAGACATAAGAATCAGTTCGGTGAACCCATTGACGGAGACATAAGAATCAGTTCGGTGAACCCATTAGCGGAGACATGAGATTCAGTTCGTTGAACCCATTAGCGGAGACAAGAGAATCAGTTCGGTCAACACATAAGCGAAGACATGAGAATCAGTCCGTCGAGTCCATTAGCGGAGACATGCAAATTAGTCTGGTGAGCCATTTGGCGGAGATATGAAAATCAGTCTGGTGAACCCATTGGCGTTGACTTGAGAATCGATCCGTTGAACCCATTGACGGAGCCATGAGGATCAGTCTGATTAACCCATTGAAACAGTCATGATAATCTGTTCGTTGAACCCATTGGCGGTGACATGATAATCAGTCCAATGAACCCATTAGCGGAGACATGAAAATCGGTCTGGTGAACTCATTGGCGGAGACATGAAAATCAGTCCAGTGAACCCATTAGCGGAGATATGATAATCAGTTCGATGAACCCATTGGCGGAGACATGAGAATCAGTCGGGTGAACCCATTAGCGGAGATATGATAATCAGTTCGATGAACCCATTGGCGGAAACATGAGAATCAGTCCGGTGAACACATTAGCGGAGATATGATAATCAGTTCGATGAACCCATTGGCGGAGACATGAGAATCAGTCAGGTGAACCCATTGGCGACGACATGAGAATCAGTCCGGCGAACCCGATAGCTGAGAAATGAGAATCACCTGTGAACCCATTGGCGGAGACATGAGGACCCAGTTCGATGAACCCATTGGCGGAACAAGAGAATCAGTCCGGTGAACACATTAGCGGAGATATGAGAATCAATCCGGTCAACCCATTGGAGGAGACACGAGAATCAGTCCGGAGAACCCATTGGAGGAGACATGAGAATCAGTCCGGAGAAGCCATTGGAGGAGACATGAGAATCAGTCCGGTGAACCCATTGGCGGAGACACGAGAATCAGTCCGGTGAACTCATAAGCGGAGACACGAGAATCAGTTCGATAAACCCATTGGCGGAGACATGATAATCAGTTCGATGCACCCTTTAGCGGAGACATGGGAATCAATACGTTGAACCCATTAGCGGAGACACGAGAATCAGTCCGGTGAACCCATTAGCGGAGACATGAGAAGCAGTCCGGTGAATCCATTAGCGGAGAAATGAGAATCAGTCCGGTGAATCCATAAGCGGAGACATGAGAATCAGTACGATGAACCCGTAAGCGGAGATATGAGAATAAATCCGGTGAATACGTTAGCGGAGACATGAGAATCAGTCGGGTGAACCCATAGGCGGAGACATGAGAATCAGTCCGGTGAACTCAATAGCGGAGAAATGAGAATCAGTCCGGTAAACCCATTGGCGGAAACATGAGAATCAGTCTGGTGAACCCAATGGCGGGGACAAGAGAATCAGTCCGGTGAACCCATTAGCGGAGACATGAGAATCAGTCCGGTGAATCCATTAGCGGAGACATGAGAATCAGTCCTGTGAACCCATTGGCGGAGACATGAGAATCAGTCCGGTGAACCCATTGGCAGAGACATGAGAATCAGTCCGGTGAACCCATTGGCGGGGACATGAGAATCAGTCCGGTGAACCCAATGGCGGAGACAAGAGAATCAGTCCGGTGAACCCATTGGCGGAGACATGAGAATCAGTCCGGATAACCCATCGGAGGAGACTTGCGAAACATTCCGGAGCACCCATTGGCGGAGAAATGAGAATAAGTCTTGAGTAGCCGTTGGAGGAGACCCAAGAATCTGTCCGGTGAACCCATTGGCGGAGACACGCGAATCAGTCCGGTGAACGCATTTGTGAAAACATGATAATCAGTTCGATGAACCCTCTAGCGGATACATGAGAATCAATCCATTAAACCCATTAGCGGAGACACGAAAATCAGTCAGGTGAATCCATTGATGGAGACATGAGAATCAGTCTGGTGAACCCATTAGCGGAGACATGAGAATCAATCCATTGAATCCATTAGCGAAGACAAGAAAATCAGTCCGGTGAATCCATTGATGGAGACATGAGAATCAATCGTGTCTAGCCGTTTAATAACGAACTTCATAAAACCAATTGAATAACAAAACGGATATTTGCTTTCGAAGTCGTTTTTCTAAATGACTGAATCAGAATCAGTCAACCCATTAGAAGCAAGTTGAGAATCAGATTGGCGAAGACATGAGAATCAGTCCGGTAAACTAATTTGCGGAATCATGAGAATCAGTCCTGTGAACCCATTGACGGAGACATAAGAATCAGTCCGGTGAACCCTTTAGCGGAGACATGAGAATCAGTCCGGTGAACCCATTAGCGTAGACACGAGAATCAGTCCGGTAAACCAATTCGCGGAGACATAAGAATCAGTTCGATGAACCCATTGACGGAGACATAAGAATCAGTCCGGTGAACCCTTTAGCGGAGACATGAGAATCAGTCCGGTGAACCCATTAGCGTAGACACGAGAATCAGTCCGGTAAACCAATTCGCGGAGACATAAGAATCAGTTCGGTGAACCCATTGACGGAGACATAAGAATCAGTTCGGTGAACCCATTAGCGGAGACATGAGATTCAGTTCGTTGAACCCATTAGCGGAGACAAGAGAATCAGTTCGGTCAACACATAAGCGAAGACATGAGAATCAGTCCGTCGAGTCCATTAGCGGAGACATGCAAATTAGTCTGGTGAGCCATTTGGCGGAGATATGAAAATCAGTCTGGTGAACCCATTGGCGTTGACTTGAGAATCGATCCGTTGAACCCATTGACGGAGCCATGAGGATCAGTCTGATTAACCCATTGAAACAGTCATGATAATCTGTTCGTTGAACCCATTGGCGGTGACATGATAATCAGTCCAATGAACCCATTAGCGGAGACATGAAAATCGGTCTGGTGAACTCATTGGCGGAGACATGAAAATCAGTCCAGTGAACCCATTAGCGGAGATATGATAATCAGTTCGATGAACCCATTGGCGGAGACATGAGAATCAGTCGGGTGAACCCATTAGCGGAGATATGATAATCAGTTCGATGAACCCATTGGCGGAAACATGAGAATCAGTCCGGTGAACACATTAGCGGAGATATGATAATCAGTTCGATGAACCCATTGGCGGAGACATGAGAATCAGTCAGGTGAACCCATTGGCGACGACATGAGAATCAGTCCGGCGAACCCGATAGCTGAGAAATGAGAATCACCTGTGAACCCATTGGCGGAGACATGAGGACCAGTCTGGTGAACCCAATGGCGGAACAAGAGAATCAGTCCGGTGAACCCTTTAGCAGAGAAATGAGAATCAATCCGGTCAACCCATTGGAGGAGACACGAGAATCAGTCCGGAGAACCCATTGGCGGAGACATGAGAATCAGTACGATGAACCCGTAAGCGGAGATATGAAAATAAATCCGGTGAATACGTTAGCGGAGACATGAGAATCAGTCGGGTGAACCCATAGGCGGAGACATGAGAATCAGTCCGGTGAACTCAATAGCGGAGAAATGAGAATCAGTCCGGTAAACCCATTGGTGGAAACATGAGAATCAGTCCGGTGAACCCAATGGCGGGGACAAGAGAATCAGTCCGGTGAACCCATTAGCGGAGACATGAGAATCAGTCCGGTGAACCCATTGGCAGAGACATGAGAATCAGTCCGGTGAACCCATTGGCGGGGACATGAGAATCAGTCCGGTGAACCCAATGGCGGAGACAAGAGAATCAGTCCGGTGAACCCATTGGCGGAGACATGAGAATCAGTCCGGATAACCCATCGGAGGAGACTTGCGAAACATTCCGGAGCACCCATTGGCGGAGAAATGAGAATCAGTCTTGAGTAGCCGTTGGAGGAGACCCAAGAATCTGTCCGGTGAACCCATCGGCGGAGACACGCGAATCAGTCCGGTGAACGCATTTGTGAAAACATGATAATCAGTTCGATGAACCCTCTAGCGGATACATGAGAATCAATCCATTAAACCCATTAGCGGAGACACGAAAATCAGTCAGGTGAATCCATTGATGGAGACATGAGAATCAGTCTGGTGAACCCATTAGCGGAGACATGAGAATCAATCCATTGAATCCATTAGCGAAGACAAGAAAATCAGTCCGGTGAATCCATTGATGGAGACATGAGAATCAATCGTGTCTAGCCGTTTAATAACGAACTTCATAAAACCAATTGAATAACAAAACGGATATTTGCTTTCGAAGTCGTTTTTCTAAATGACTGAATCAGAATCAGTCAACCCATTAGAAGCAAGTTGAGAATCAGATTGGCGAAGACATGAGAATCAGTCCGGTAAACTAATTTGCGGAATCATGAGAATCAGTCCTGTGAACCCATTGACGGAGACATAAGAATCAGTCCGGTGAACCCTTTAGCGGAGACATGAGAATCAGTCCGGTGAACCCATTAGCGTAGACACGAGAATCAGTCCGGTAAACCAATTCGCGGAGACATAAGAATCAGTTCGATGAACCCATTGACGGAGACATAAGAATCAGTCCGGTGAACCCTTTAGCGGAGACATGAGAATCAGTCCGGTGAACCCATTAGCGTAGACACGAGAATCAGTCCGGTAAACCAATTCGCGGAGACATAAGAATCAGTTCGGTGAACCCATTGACGGAGACATAAGAATCAGTTCGGTGAACCCATTAGCGGAGACATGAGATTCAGTTCGTTGAACCCATTAGCGGAGACAAGAGAATCAGTTCGGTCAACACATAAGCGAAGACATGAGAATCAGTCCGTCGAGTCCATTAGCGGAGACATGCAAATTAGTCTGGTGAGCCATTTGGCGGAGATATGAAAATCAGTCTGGTGAACCCATTGGCGTTGACTTGAGAATCGATCCGTTGAACCCATTGACGGAGCCATGAGGATCAGTCTGATTAACCCATTGAAACAGTCATGATAATCTGTTCGTTGAACCCATTGGCGGTGACATGATAATCAGTCCAATGAACCCATTAGCGGAGACATGAAAATCGGTCTGGTGAACTCATTGGCGGAGACATGAAAATCAGTCCAGTGAACCCATTAGCGGAGATATGATAATCAGTTCGATGAACCCATTGGCGGAGACATGAGAATCAGTCGGGTGAACCCATTAGCGGAGATATGATAATCAGTTCGATGAACCCATTGGCGGAAACATGAGAATCAGTCCGGTGAACACATTAGCGGAGATATGATAATCAGTTCGATGAACCCATTGGCGGAGACATGAGAATCAGTCAGGTGAACCCATTGGCGACGACATGAGAATCAGTCCGGCGAACCCGATAGCTGAGAAATGAGAATCACCTGTGAACCCATTGGCGGAGACATGAGGACCAGTCTGGTGAACCCAATGGCGGAACAAGAGAATCAGTCCGGTGAACCCTTTAGCAGAGAAATGAGAATCAATCCGGTCAACCCATTGGAGGAGACACGAGAATCAGTCCGGAGAACCCATTGGCGGAGACATGAGAATCAGTACGATGAACCCGTAAGCGGAGATATGAAAATAAATCCGGTGAATACGTTAGCGGAGACATGAGAATCAGTCGGGTGAACCCATAGGCGGAGACATGAGAATCAGTCCGGTGAACTCAATAGCGGAGAAATGAGAATCAGTCCGGTAAACCCATTGGTGGAAACATGAGAATCAGTCCGGTGAACCCAATGGCGGGGACAAGAGAATCAGTCCGGTGAACCCATTAGCGGAGACATGAGAATCAGTCCGGTGAACCCATTGGCAGAGACATGAGAATCAGTCCGGTGAACCCATTGGCGGGGACATGAGAATCAGTCCGGTGAACCCAATGGCGGAGACAAGAGAATCAGTCCGGTGAACCCATTGGCGGAGACATGAGAATCAGTCCGGATAACCCATCGGAGGAGACTTGCGAAACATTCCGGAGCACCCATTGGCGGAGAAATGAGAATCAGTCTTGAGTAGCCGTTGGAGGAGACCCAAGAATCTGTCCGGTGAACCCATCGGCGGAGACACGCGAATCAGTCCGGTGAACGCATTTGTGAAAACATGATAATCAGTTCGATGAACCCTCTAGCGGATACATGAGAATCAATCCATTAAACCCATTAGCGGAGACACGAAAATCAGTCAGGTGAATCCATTGATGGAGACATGAGAATCAGTCTGGTGAACCCATTAGCGGAGACATGAGAATCAATCCATTGAATCCATTAGCGAAGACAAGAAAATCAGTCCGGTGAATCCATTGATGGAGACATGAGAATCAGTCTGGTGAACCCATTAGCGGAGACATGAGAATCAGTTCGATGAATCAATTAGCGCAGACATAAATATTAGTCCGGTGAATACATTAGCGGAGACATGAGAATCATTACAACCAACCCGTTAGCGGAGACATGAGAATCAGTACAACGAACCAATTAGCGGAGACATGAGAATAAGTCCGGTGAATCCGTTAGCGGAGACATGAGAATCAGTCGGGTGAACCCATTTGACGGAGACATGAGAATCAGTCCGGTGAACCCATTGGCGGAGACATGAGGACCAGTCTGGTGAACCCAATGGCGGGGACAAGAGAATCAGTCCGGTGAACCCATTGGAGGAGAAATGAGAATCAGTCCGGTGAACCTTTGGAGGAGAAATGAGAATCATTCAGGTGAACCTATTGGCGGAGAAATGAGAATCAGTCCGGTGAACCCATTGGCGGAGGCATGAAAATCAGTTCTGTGAACCCAATAGCGGAGACATTAGAATCAGTCCGGTGAACCCATTGGCGGAGACATGAGAATCAGTCTGGTGAACCCAATGGCGGAGACATGAGAATCAGTCCGGTGAACCCATTGGCGGAGAAATGAGAATCAGTCGGGTGAACCCATTGGCGGAGACACGAGAATCAGTCCAGTGAACCCAATGGCGGAGACACAAGAATCAGTCCGGTGAACCCAATGGCGGAGACACACGAATCAGTCCGGTGAACCCATTGGCGGAGACACGAGACTCAGTCCGATGAACCATTTGGCGGAGACATGAGAATCTGTCTGGTGAACCCATTGGCGGAGACATGAGCGTTTAAACACTTATAATCTTTCAACGCATAAACTTATGGTAGTTGTTATGTTTGAATGTGAATAGATTTTGAATTCATTGAGACCTGAACCTTTTATTGCAACGAAGATTTCACTTTTAAAAATGTTACGACACTCGATAAAAATGAGAGATAATGTCAACCCCAACTTAATCTACATGTAAGCGATTGAGATTTTATAAAATGTACTTAAAATATTTTACGAAATGTGTCATTTGTCTAATATTCACTTAACGTTGATCGTTGTGCCTTAAAAGCTGCACTCTTATATTGAACGTTTTGTCCCTTCTTTTTCAAGCTGACAAAAATCAGATCGCAGCTTTTCATATTTATTTATTTTTTATAATGATGTTTTATGCATTTTTCTTAAAGCGTTAGTAACGCTTTTACCATAAAACAATTTTCGAAAGGAAATGTAAAAATCTGCGAGCTGATATTTTGTCAGCAGTCTTATAGCACTGTTTGTAATATATTTACGCAAACAATGGATCATTTCAAGACAAAAAAATAATATAAAGAAGTTGAGTTGTCAAAACGGTAAATCTGTGAGAGTACAGCTTTAAACAGAATATTGATAAGATTTAGGGCATGGGATAAGTAACAGTAATAGTAACCGTAATAAAACGTCCGCCTTGTGTGGGAGAATATCCCGGATGTAATCCTCGATCGTGTCATGTCCAGAAACCAGGCCCCAATATCACGAGAATACTCGAGGCAAATCTTTATCTTTATCTCAACATTTTTTACCACATAAAAGCATTCTACTATGATTTTAAATCTTGCATGTTTTTTATACTTTTTAAAACGTATTTTCTCATAAAATTTGTTGATAAAAAGATTTTGTCAATATTTCTAAGAAACTAAATTCCAGAGCAAAAATATACTTGTCAATGAGTATTTGTTAAAAAACAATAAATTAAACTCAAATACTGTTTTGGCTGTAGAATATTATTCCCTTGAAATCTTGACTAAAGGCATAAATCAACATATTATGTGATAGAATGCCTTTTCAAAGGTGTAAAACAATATGCTATTTTTAATAACTTTTGATGCTTTGTGGTAAAATGAGTTGAGACTGAGATGGAGATTTGACTTAAGTTTTTGCGTGATGTTGGGGCCAGTAGTTCCTTTGCCCGACGGAGAACTGGGTAGTTTGGAGTACTCAGTACTGATTAAACCCCAGGGAATTTGTCTGCTGTGTATCGGTGATTTACAACGGACACTTTAAAGAAGGTATATTCGAAAAATGCTGTATGGTATCGCAGCTAAACCTCCTTGTCACTCACTGTGCCGATATCTGCATTGATTTCACTTATGGCATTGCAGTACGCTTTAAGTCGTGATTTCCTACGACACTTGAAGTCCTGTACGTCAAGCTACAATGCAACCAATGTGCGCTGAGAGACCGTTAAACACCGGATCCCTGTATCTGGTATTGTTTATGTTCATGCGTAACAAAATGACTCATTTGTATATTAGTTCGATCCATTCATAAATCAAGGATGTGTATCAATTATTAAAGAAGCGTTTCATTTTCATACATGTGACCACAAAACATAATCTGAAAGAAGCATGCACACCTTGCACCGAAATACACATTTTCAAGATATTGATGCTGTACACCTGGAGTTCACGTAGTAAAATCTTTTTCAACTTTTAAAGCCCGGAGGCAAACAATAAAGATAATATATTTAACGGAAACGACTGACTAAATGCATGCTCTTTGATAAACCTAATGCATTGGCGAAACAGGATACTGCATCCGTTCACAATTATCACAGCTCGAGTATATGAACTTTATACGTGTTACAGGCAACACTTATTATAAAGGTTCGTAGGCCTGATAGTATGTGATTCATGTGAGATGGAATTTCATATTTGTGAAAGAAATGTGCGGTTATTGATATGTTCTGATCACTTTTACACAAATTGTATGAAACTGTGACAACTTTAATTGATCAACCTGGTGAAAAGGATTGTTTTGAAATTGTATTGTAAAACTTCTATTCCGCGTAGACGATGAATAGTTACCTCATCAAGAGCTGGATGGTGATATGTGTGTTTGTTTGGCTATCCAAAGATTCTAGCGCTGATGTTTGCTCCAGGGCAGAGACTTGGGTAAGTTCTTCTTTTAGATCATCTACTTTATAACGGTGTGAACCTGATATTGCTATGAGATATCTATCAGCTGAGAGGATGAGGTACCTGTCATAATGGGAGTGTAGTTGTGAAAGAGATTGGTATAAGTGTAAAGTGTCATATCTACATTGCTTCGCTACGTATTTGAGGGGGTTGTACTTTAAGCAGTATTATAAATGAATAAAAAATGAGGAAATAAAAATCAATGCGTTGCCATTTGTGACGATTACACAGATAATATGGAATCCCAGATCTACATTAATACATCTTCAATTAATTGAAGACCACTTCATATAGTTAGATACCCCTTCAAACGATTTGAAGAGCTCTTCAATATTTGAGTTTATGTAGACTTGGCGTTTCATATATCAGTAAATCTGTACAATATATTAATATATTATATGATTATATTTAAGTGTGTGCATTGGCACCACCTCCATCAGCATATACTGCAGTATAATAAATTACACATGTATAAGTATAAATTATCACCCAGCCAGGAATAAGTTTGCTGTTGAACTAACATTGTTTACGGTCTTCTAAAACCGTTTGTTTCTGAATAAAAATACCGAAGACACACTTTTATGATCATGATTTCTTCATAAAGTCTCATCCCTTTGATAAAGATAGAGGTCAGATTTATTTTTATTTTACGTCGCAATGATCATTGACGACCATGAATGCGTAGAGCTATTTTGTAGAGCGTTTTTTACAGATTTAAAATCCGCTATGTACATGAGATTAAGAACAATTTACCATTTCTGGGTTTCAACCAATACTATCATCGACCCAGGGCCCTGGTTCAGAGTCCGATACGCCAACCACACGCCCATCGCCACTAAGGAATTTTCTCTTTTTTTCTAAATGCTCGTGTTTTTCCTTCAAGTTTCAGTCCACCTTTCCGGGTACCAAAGAGTTTAGCACCGACGGCATATCTCAAGATTGTTATTCATCCCACCTTTGTAAGTATGGCTTTAATGAAATCGTTAGTCGTAAGGGAGCTTACACCTTGCGAAAAAAGCTAACACTGTTCAGAACTGCGTGTGTGTGTTGCGATAAGGATAAACATAAAAGATAGATACTAGTAGATGATGAACAATAATATCGAGTTACAAATATGAACACTGCAATAAGGTGAGTAGGTTTGCTGAAAATGATATATAGGCGGTTTTCTAAGTGGGCTCGGGGAACCTGTAATTGTTTTCTGTCAGATTGTTGGAGGTGCATTTGTACATATATTTCTAACAGTATATTATTTTCCAAGAACTTATATCTGGCGTTTATTAAAAAAAAATCGGAAAGAAAATTTATGCCACTACCTACTTGGTCTGTAGGAAGTTATGCCCCTGACAGTTCTCGCCCTACATTTGAAACTGAACAGGCGTCTCAATCAAAGCTAAACGGAGTTGCTAGATGCCTGAAATTAACATTATTATCATCAAAGAAAACAGTTCAATTTATTACTGTTAAGTCTTTGATTACTGGTGCGTTTTGGTGCCAAAATATGCATGAGAAAGTCTGAGAGTGTCTGATTAACAACTATAACATGCCGAGATGTGCCGATTATACGGATATAATACTATTGCTACTAAGTCTACGTGTGTGTTAATTATACAGCGTGTACGGAGAGTTTCTTAAAGAGGAAGTACGGTTCAAATATGACGTGGGATAAGTTGGACGCCCCGCCAGCCGAAAAGTTCACCCTAACTGCGCGTTGTGAGAACGGCAATGTCATCGATGTCGGATGGAAACTGCCGCAATTCAGTAAGTGTATACTTTCCAAATTTTTAGACTCACAGTTTTAGCGGTTGTCCGTTGGCGTTATTTGTACCTGTAAAATATATACTCCAGTCCTGTTTAAAGAACTATAGAATGGAAATCAAAAATTCGAAAGAGTATGCTGTACGCCGCTAGGCCTGCAGACTTTTATAACCGCATATCGGAATCTACCATCGGCAGATCGACATAACATTTTGAACATATTATGACGAATTAATGTGCGCACGAGCTGTTAGAAATGCTGAATTTTGAGCGAGTATCCTGTCATTATTGAAAGAGACAAAAACGTTTTTAACATGTCCAATGCATTTTGTTGGATACAGTTGGTTCAGCGGACATACCCTGGTATTCATGTTTGAATTAAAGAGAAGATTTGACAAAAAATCCTAAATGCTTTACCCGTGACAGTTCATTAGTTCTGAAACCAAATTTCCAGAAAAGGTTTCGTATGCAATAGAATAATACTCCATACTTCAGTTATTATTTGGGTATTCCACATATTAAATAAATATTTCAAATAACTGTAGTCCATGTGTTTTATTTATTTGGGAATAAGCATAAAAATCTAAAAGTCATAATGTGCGAAGGAATTCATGAGCATGCATATACTATCTTTATATGTTTATGTTAATTAGTTTTACCATTACATGAAATACACATAAAACGTAGCAGGCCTAAAGCCTTTCAACGCTTTAATTTTGTCTTGCATGCGTCGATACGTGTTTATTTTTGAAGCGTCCAGGTGCTAAAGAGAAAAGTATTTTCCAGTATACTATCTCCTAATGCCAGTATGTTAAACACCCTCACCGTGCCAGTATGTTAAATCCCCCTAACCACGCCAGTGTGTTAACCCCTCACCGTGCCAGTGTGTTTAACCCCCTCACCGTGCCAGTGTGTTAAATCCCCCTAACCACGCCAGTGGTTTTAACCCCCTCACAGTGCCAGTGTGTTTAACTACCTCACCGGGCCAGTGTGTTAAACCCCTTACCGCGCCAGTGTGTTAAACCCCTCACCGTGCCAGTGTATTAACTACCTCACCGTGCCAGTGTGTTAAACCCCTCACCGTGCCAGTGTGTTAAACCCCTCACCGTGCCAGTGTGTTAAACCCGCATCGTGCCAGTGTGTTAAACACCCTCGCTGTGCCAGTGGGTTAAACCCGCATCGTGCCAGTGTGTTTAACACACTCACTGTGCCAGTTTGTTTACCTCCCTCACCGTGTAAGTGTCTTAAACACCTTCACCGTGCCAGTGTCTTTAACACCTTCATCGTGCCAGTGTGTTTACACCTCCCCCCCCCCAACCGTGCCAGTGTGTTTAACTACCTCATCGTGCTAGTGTGTTTACCCCCTCCCCCAAACCGTGTCAGTGTGTTTTACTACCTCATCGTGCCAGTGTGTTTACTCCCCCCCCCACCATGCCAGTGTGTTTAACCCATCACCGTGTCAGTGTTTTTGATTACTCACCGTGCTAGTGTGTTAAACTCCCTCATCGTGCCAGTGTGTGTAACCCCCTTATCGTGCAAGTGTGTTAAACCCCTAACCGTGTCATTGTGTTATACACCTCATCGTGCCAGTGTGTTAAACCCCCTCACCATGACAGTGTGTGTGTGTGTGTGTGCGTGTGCGTGCGTGCGTGCGTGCGTGCGTGCGTGCGTGCGTGTTAAACCTCTCGTCGTGCTAGTGTGTTTGCTCCCTCCCCCTTACCGTGTCTGAGTGTTTATCTCCCTCACCGTGCCAGTATGTTTTCTTCCCCCCCCCCTTACTTACCATGCCAGTGTGTTAACCTCCCTCATCGTGCCAGTTCATCTAACTCCCTCACCGTGCCAATTTGTCTAACTTCTTCACCGTTCCAGTGTGTTAAACTCTCTCACCGTGCCAGTTTGTCTAACTCCCTCACCGTCCCAGTGTGTTTACCCCCTCACCGTGCCAATGTGTTTAAACACCTCACCGTGTCAGTGTGTTTACCCCCTCACCGTGCCAGTGTGTTTAAACACCTCACCGTCCCATTGTGTTTTCCCATTACCGTGCCAGTGTGTTAAACACCTCACCGTGTCAGTGTGTTCACCCCCTCACCGTGCCAGTGTGTTTAAACACCTCACCGTGCCAGTATGTTAAACTCCCTAACCGTGTCAGTTTGTCCTACTCCCTCACCGTGCCAGTGTGTTGAACTCCCTCACCATGCAGGTGTGTTTGACCACTCACCGTGCTAGTGTATTAACCCCCCCCCTTTACCGTGACAGTGTGTATTACTCCCTCATCGTGTCAATGTGTTTAACCCCCTCAACGTGTCATTGCGTTTAACCCCATCAACGTACCAATGTGTTAAACCCCCTTAACGTGCCAGTGTGTATGACCACTCACCGTGCCTGTGTGTTACCCCCCCCCTTTACCGTGTCAATGTGTTTAACCCCCACACCGTGCCAGTTTGTTAAACCCCTCACCGTGCCAGTGTATCATACCCCTCACCGTGCAAGTTTTTTAAACCCTTCACCGTGCCAGTGTACCATACTCCTCACCGTGCAAGTTTGTTAAACCCTTCACCGTGCCAGTATATCATACCCCTCACCGTGCAAGTTTTTTAAACCCTTCACCGTGCCAGTGTATCATACCCCTCACTGTGCCAGTTTGTTAAACCCCTCACCGTGCCAGTGTATAATACCTCTCACCGTGCAAGTTTGTAAAACCCTCACCGTGCCAGTGTATCATACTCCTCACCGTGCAAGTTTGTTAAACCCTTCACCGTGCCAGTGTATCATACCCCTCACCGTGCCAGTGTGTTTAACCCCTCATCGTGCCAGGGTGTTAAACCCCTCATCGTGCCAGTGTGTTAAACACCCTCATCGTCCCAGTTTGTCTAACTCCCTCATCGTGCCAGTGTGTTTAACTCCCTCATCGTGCCAGTGTCTTTAACTCCATCATCGTGCCAGTGTGTTTAATACCCCCCCCCCCCGACCCATCTTACAGTGCTAGTGTGTTTAAAAACTCATCGGGCCAATGTGCTTAACTCAAATCACCATGTCAGTGTTTTAAACCCCTCGTCTTGCCAATGTGTTTAACACCGCCACAATACCAGTGTGTTTAACCCCTCGTCGTGTCAATGTGTTAAACGTTTAACCCCCTCACCGTGCCAGTGTGTTTAACCCATCATCGTGCCAGTGTGTTTAACCCCCTTACCATTCCAGTGTTTTAAACCCCTTGTCGTGTCAATGTGTTTATCACTCTCACCGTGCCAACGGTTTAATTCTCTCACAGTGCCAGTGTGTTAACCCCTCTTCGTGACAAAGTAGTTAGCCCCCTCACCGTGCCATTGTGTTTAACCCATCATCGTGCCAGTCTGTTTAACCCTTCATCGTGCCAGTGTATTCCCCCCCCCCCCTCACCGTGCAAGTGTGTTTATCCCCCCTTCACCGTGCCAGTTTTTTTTAACCCATCATCGTGCCAGTGTAATTTACCCCTCACCGTGCCAGTGTGTTCATTCCCCCCTCACCATGCCATTGTGTTTAACAGTTATATATTAACACCCTCACCGTGCAAGTGTGTCTACCCCCCTTACCGTGCCAATATGTTTATCACTCTCACCGTGGCAATGTGTTTACCCCCTCGCCGTGCCATTGTGTTTAAACAATCATCGTGCCAGTCTGTTTAACCCCTCATCGTGCCAGTGTATTTACCCCCCCCCCCCACCGTGCGAGTGTGTTTATCCCCCCCCCCTCACCGTGCCAGTGTTTTTAACCCATCATCGTGCCAGTGTAATTTACCCCTCACCGTGCCAGTGTGTTTTTTCCCACCTCACCATGCCATTGTGTTTAACACCTTCACCGTGCAAGTGTGTTTACCCCCCTCGCCGTACCAATGTGTTTATCACTCTCACCGTGCCAGTGTGTTTAATTCTCTCACCGTGCCAGTGTGTTTAGCTCCATCACTCTGCCAGTGTGTTTAACTCCCTCACAGTGCCAGTGTGTTTAACTCCCTCACCGTGTCAGTGTGTTTAACTTCCTCACTGTGCCAGTGTGTTTACCACCATTACCGTGCCAGTGTGTTTAACCCCCTCATCATGCCAGTCTGTTTAACCCGCCATCGTGCCAGTGTGTTTAACCCACTCACCGTGTCAGTCTATTTAACACTCATCGTGCCAGTGTGTTTAACCCCTCATCGTGCCAGTCTGTATAACCCCTCATCGTGCCAGTGTGTTAAACCCCTCACCGTGCCAGTCTGCTTAACCCCTCATCATGTCAGTGTGTTTAATCCCTCATCGTGCCAGTGTGTTTAACCCCTCATCGTGCCAGTGTGTTTAACCCTTCATCGTGCCAGTGTGTTTAACCCTTCATCGTGCCAGTGTGTTTAACCCCTCATCGTGCCAATGTGTTTAACCCCTCATCGTGCCATTGTGTTTAACCCCTCATCGTGCCAGTGTGTTTAACCCCTCATCATGCCAGTGTGTTTAACCCCTCATCGTGTCAGTGTGTTTAACCCCTCATCGTGCCAGTGTGTTTAACCACTCATCGTGCCAGTGTGTTTTGCCCCTCATCGTGCCATTGTGTTTAACCCCTCATCGGGCCAGTGTGTTAACCCCTCATCGTGCCAGTCTGCTTAACCCCTCATCGTGCCAGTCTGTTTAACCCCTCATCGTGCCATTGTGTTTAACCCCTCATCGTGCCAGTGTGTTTAACCCCTCACCGTTCCAGTCTGCTTGACCCTCATCGTGCCAGTGTGTTTAACCCTTCATCGTGCCAATGTGTTTAACCCCTCATCGTGCCATTGTGTTTAAGCCCTCATCGTGCCAGTGTGTTTAACCCCTCATCATGCCAGTGTGTTTAACCCTCATTGTGCCAATGTGTTTAACCCCTCATCGTGCCATTGTGTTTAACCCCTCATCGTGCCAGTGTGTTTAACCCCTCATCGTGTCAGTGCGTTTAACCCCTCATCGTGCCATTGTGTTTAACCCTCTTCGTGCCAGTGTGTTTAACCCCTCATCGTGCCAGTGTGTTTAACCCCTCATTGTGCCAGTCTGTTTAACCCCTCATCGTGTCAGTGTGTTTAACCCCTCACCGCGCAAGTGTGTTTATCCCCCCTCATCGTGCCAGTCTGTTTAACCCCTCATCGTGTCAGTGTGTTTAACCCCTCATCGCGCAAGTGTGTTTATTCCCCCCCCCTCATCGTGCCAGTTTGTTTAACCCCTCATCGTGCCATTGTGTTTAACCCCTCATCGTGCCAGTGTGTAAAACCCTTCATCGTGTCAGTGCGTTTAACCCCTCATTCTGCCATTATGTTTAACCCCTCATCGTGCCAGTGTGTTTAACCCCTCATCGTGCCAGTGTGTTTAACCCCTCATTGTTCCAGTCTGTTTAACCCCTCATCGTGTCAGTGTGTTTAACCCCTCACCGCGCAAGTGTGTTTATCCTTCCCCCCTCATCGTGCCAGTCTGTTTAACCCCTCATCGTGCTATTGTGTTTAATCCCTCATCGTGCCAGTGTGTTTTACCTCTCATCGTGCCAGTGTGTTTAACCCATCGTGCCATTATTTTTAACCCCTCGTCGTGCCAGTATTTTTAAACCATCATCGTGCCAGTGTGTTTAACCCCTAATCGTGCCAGGCTGTTTTAACGCCTCATCGTGCCAGTGTGTTTAACCCCCTCAACATGTCAGTGTGTTTCACTTTGGCAACTGGATGCTTCAATACTTCTTTTATTGTAAAAGGCGGAGTGTACAACTTTATAACGATTAGCTAAGTCATAATTATGAGTTAGTATCTCCTAATTAGGAGATAGAAAGTCGTAGTTAGGAAATAGTATATCCTTATTGGAACTATGTTAGATAATATAAATGAGTTAATATCTCATATTTAGGCGACAGTAAGTCGTTATGAGGAGATTGTATCTCTTAATTAGGTCTTAGTAGGTCTTTCCTAATTAGGAGATAGTAAGTCGTAATTTGGAGATATTATCTCATCATTAGGAGATAGTATCTCATATGTAGGACTTAGTAAGTTATAATAATGAGTAAATATCTCCTAATTAGGAGATAGTCAGTCGTAATTTGGAGATTGTTTTCTGGAAAAAAATCTTTTTGGCAACTGGACGCTTCAATAGTCTATGCTAATAAGTATGTAGACATTTTTACACAGGTGGGCATTATCTCTTGCAAGCTTATTAGATTCGGCGAATATAGTTGATTAAATATTAAAAACCCATCCCACATTATCAATTTGCTTTGTAATGGAGCGAGTGAAGAGCAACTACTTATTGACGCTATTTCCATAAACGAAATCAATCATGTCTATGACTGTAGTCTGAAATCTTTTAAAATGGAAACAAGGTCTATTTTAAGCATTCTAAACCTCAAGACATTCCTGGAGGGATATACTGACAAATAGACGTTATACCTTAAACTATATAATGAAGACGCACCCGTACTATTAAGACGTGCATTAAGGTTCCACCCGTGCATTCTTGATACTACAGTAAAACCCCTCCATTTTAGACCACCTATGGGACTTTGAGAAAATGGTCTCAATAGCGGTGTGGTCTCATAACTGAGTTTTTGCTGATAATATTAGTCAATTGTGGTGGAATTCATAAGATTTTTACACGTACACGTATAGGTGTTACTTGGTATTGGTAATATCTATATGGGGCTATATCGAATATCATTGAAGCAGAGAAAATAAATGAAAAGTTATGTCATTTATTATTTTGCATCTTATATTTTCCATATAACATGTATTTAAACAACACAGTTTTAATGTCCTATAATTATATTTTCACGGTAAGTATCCACCAAAAATCCAATCAAAAGCATTAAATCAATAAAAGATATATAAAAAAACAAACATCAATTATCAAACACTTCCGTGTTTTTCATTCTAATATTGACCTCTATCGTAAACGGCTACTAGTAAAATGGTCGGTGATTATCCTTAAACCAGGACACGTGTTTAAACCAGGACACAAATTGCCTGTGGTCGCATAAACAGATCAATCTAACATATGAGTAATTAAAGGGGACTGGATTGAGTGGTCGTATAACTGAATAACGGGGTGCCGAAGTATACGACCATTGAATTATAGACGAAAAAGATTGTGTCTGAAAAAAATCTGTCTTATTAGCGGGATGGTCGTGAAAACAGGGTGGTCGCATATTTTTATATATTTTTACTGTAATATAAAGACACTAACTAACATGAAAACGTACACATCGTGTAAATGGGCTAGACACCAGTAGATACATTTGCAAGAAAAAAAAATGAGTAAACCATACATAAACTTGACTTCATTGTGCACAACGCATTGAATCTTACTTACTGATGTATTACATCGCTCACGACATATGCATGTTTCGCAGTTTATGCGCATTTTTTTCTAATTTGAAATTAGGGTTGTCTAACACATAAGGTTTTAAAATAGCGTGGGTATATTTTTATCTGTACTCATAAAGAGATATGATTTAAACTGAAAAACTATTATGCGCTATTATAACGGGAAATACAGATGAGACAGCAACATGATCGTTACATTTATTATTTTGACCCTGTAAAGCGATGTATTATCGGCCTATTACTAGGTCACATTGACAATTCTATGCTTGTTTTGAGGAAACGCTGTATTTGCCGATTTTTTTTTGGACCATCTGGTGTGTAGCCCCTTAAGAACTTAACCGCTCACATACACATACACACTAAGAGCTACAATGAAAACGCAACCGTACATACTTATAAATACATACAATGAAGAAACATTCGTACATACTTATAAATACATACAATGGAGAAACATTCGTACATACTGAAAACGTAACCGTACATATTTACCAATAACTACAATGAAGAAACGGACGTACGTACAGAGAACTACAATAAGACGTTTCTTTCATACATTTCTTAGAACTACATTAACTATGTATTTGTAATAATACTTATAACTGCAGTGCAGACATATTAACACATACTTAGAACTACAGTGAATATAAATTCATGCATGCATATAATTACAATGAAAAAGTATGCGTACATACTTAGAATGACAGTGAAGACGTACTCGAAAATACTTCAAAAAAATTTCAAAGAAGACGTATGCAAACATACTTATAACCTTAACGAAGTCTTCCTCATGCATAATATAGAACTGCAGTGAACATATATTGGTTCATTATTAGAACTCTAGTGCAGATATATTCATACATACTAAGAACTACAGTGCATATGAATATGAATTCGTAGAACCTAGAATTATAATGAAAAAAGTATGCATACATACTTAGAATGTCAGTTAAGACGTACTCGTACATACGTAGAATTACAATGAAGACGTATTCCTACATACTTAAAACTGAAAAGAAGTCTTACTGGCACATTCTTCGAACTACTGTAACAGTAAATGTGTATTCATACATTCTTCGAACTACTATACAGTAAATGTGTATTCATATATACTTCGAACTACTGTAACAGTAAATGTGTGTTCATACATTCTTTGAACTACTATACAGTAAATGTGTATTCATATATACTTCGAACAACTGTAATAGTAAATGTGTATTCATATATACTTCGAACTACTATACAGTAAATGTGTATTCATATATACTTCGAACTACTGTAACAGTAAATGTGTATTCATACATTCTTTGAACTACTATACAGTAAATGTGTATTCATATATACTTCGAACAACTGTAATAGTAAATGTGTATTCATATATACTTCGAACTACTATACAGTAAATGTGTGTTCATATATACTTCGAACTACTGTAACAGTAAATGTGTATTCATATATACTTCGAACTACTGTAACAGTAAATGTGTATTCATATATACTTCGAACTACTATACAGTAAATGTGTGTTCATACATTCTTTGAACTACTGTAACAGTAAATGTGTATTCATATATACTTCGAACTACTGTAACAGTAAATGTGTATTCATATATACTTCGAACTACAATGATGACGTTGTCGTTCATACGTTGAATAACAGTAAATAAATGTTATTGTACATGTAAGAAATACAATGAAGACATAGTAATACTAACTAATAACTACAGTGTATGTATTTGTATATACTTATATCTATACGTATTCGTATGTGTGTATTTAGAACTACATACAATACATACTCGTGCAAAGTTAGAACTAAACCGAAGATAAACTCGTACGCGTTTAGACCTACAAAGAAGATGTCCTCGTACATATTTAACGTTCTCGTACATACTGATAGATAAAACAGATGTGCTCGTACATATTTAACGTTCTCTTACATACTGAGAGATAAAAAGGAGTTGTACTCGTACATATTCAGCGTACTCTTACATACTGAGAAATAGAACGGAGTTGTCCTCGTACATATTTAACGTACTCGTACACACTGAGAGATAAAGCGGAGTTGTGCTCGTACATATTTAACGTTCTCTTACATACTGAGAGATAAAAAGAATTTGTACTCGTACATATTCAACGTACTCTTACATACTGAGAAATAGAACGGAGTTGTCCTCGTACATATTTAACGTACTCGTACACACTGAGAGATAAAGCGGAGTTGTGCTCGTACATATTTAACGTTCTATTAACGTTTTCTTACATACTGAGAGATAAAACGGAGTTGTACTCGTACATATTTAACGTACTCTTACATTCTGAGAAATAGAAAGGAGTTTTCTTCGTACATATTTAACTTCCTCTTACATACTGAGAGATGGAAGGAATTTGTCCTCGTACATATTTAACGTACTCGTACATACTGAGAGATAGAACGGAGTTGTCCTCGTACATATTTAGCGATAACTCGTACATACTGAGGGATAGAACGGAGTTGACTTCGTACATATTACACGTACTTGTAAACACTGAGAGATAGAACGGAGTTGTTCTCGTACATATTTAACGTACTCGTACATACTGAGAGATAGAACGGATTTGTTCTCGTAAATACTTAACGTACTCGTACATACTGAGGGATAGAACGGAGTTGTCCTCGTACATATTTAACGTACTCGTACATACTGAGAGATAGAACGGAGTTGTCCTCGTAAATATTTAACGTACTCGTACATACTGAGGGATAGAACGGAGTTGTCCTCGTACATATTTAACGTACTCGTACATACTGAGGGATAGAACGGAGTTGTCCTCGTACATATTTAACGTACTCGTACATACTGAGGGATAGAACGGATTTGTCTTCGTACATATTTAACGTACTCGTACATACTGAGAGATAGAACGGAGTTGTTCTCGTAAATATTTAACGTACTCGTACATACTGAGGGATAGAACGGAGTTGTCCTCGTACATATTTAACGTACTCGTACATACTGAGGGATAGAACGGAGTTGTCCTCGTAAATATTTAACGTACTCGTACGTACTGAGGGATAGAACGGAGTTGTCCTCGTACATATTTAACGTACTCGTACATACTGAGGGGTAGAACGGAGTTGTCCTCGTACATATTTAACGTACTCGTACATACTGAGAGATAGAACGGAGTTGTCCTCGTGCATATTTAACGTACTCGTACATACTGAAGATTAGAACGGAGTTGTCCTCGTACATATTTAACGTATTCTTACATACTGAGAAATAGGAAGGAGTTGTCCTCATACATATTTAACTTCCTCTTACATTCTGAGAGATGGAAGGAAGTTGTCCTCGTACATATTAACGTACTCGTACATACGGAGAGATAGAATGGAGTTGTCCTCGTACATATTTAACGATAAATCGTACATACTGGGAAATAGAACGGAGTTGGCCTCGTAAATATTAAATGTACTCGTACATACTGAGAGATAGAACGGAGTTGTCCTCGTAAATATTTAACGTACTCGTACATACTGAGGGATAGAACGGAGTTGTCCTCGTACATATTTAACGTACTCGTACATACTGAGGGATAGAACGGAGTTGTCCTCGTACATATTTAACGTACTCGTACATACTGAGGGATAGAACGGATTTGTCTTCGTACATATTTAACGTACTCGTACATACTGAGAGATAGAACGGAGTTGTTCTCGTAAATATTTAACGTACTCGTACATACTGAGGGATAGAACGGAGTTGTCCTCGTACATATTTAACGTACTCGTACATACTGAGGGATAGAACGGAGTTGTCCTCGTAAATATTTAACGTACTCGTACGTACTGAGGGATAGAACGGAGTTGTCCTCGTACATATTTAACGTACTCGTACATACTGAGGGGTAGAACGGAGTTGTCCTCGTACATATTTAACGTACTCGTACATACTGAGAGATAGAACGGAGTTGTCCTCGTGCATATTTAACGTACTCGTACATACTGAAGATTAGAACGGAGTTGTCCTCGTACATATTTAACGTATTCTTACATACTGAGAAATAGAAAGGAGTTGTCCTCATACATATTTAACTTCCTCTTACATTCTGAGAGATGGAAGGAAGTTGTCCTCGTACATATTAACGTACTCGTACATACGGAGAGATAGAATGGAGTTGTCCTCGTACATATTTAACGATAAATCGTACATACTGGGAAATAGAACGGAGTTGGCCTCGTAAATATTAAATGTACTCGTACATACTGAGAGATAGAACGGAGTTGTCCTCGTAAATATTTAACGTACTCGTACATACTGAGGGATAGAACGGAGTTGTCCTCGTACATATTTAACGTACTCGTACATACTGAGGGATAGAAAGGAGTTGTCCTCGTACATATTTAACGTAATCGTACATACTGAGAGATAGAACGGAGTTGTCCTCGTACATATTTAACGTTCTCGTACATACTGAATATTAGAACGGAGTTGTTCTCGTACATATTTAACGCCCTCGTACATACTCGTGTTGATCTTAGTAATATTTTATTCGGAACACCTCGTCTGTTTCCATCGAAAACAACCTCCGATGTATGCCGATACATCTGTTTAAGTAGTTCGTAACATTTTAAATACTTTTGATTAATTTTAGTGTTTTAACGTGTAGTTTGTATATTTAAGTTGAATTGCCAGTGGACAAAGAACCAGCCAGCACTTGCTGCAATTTGTGTCAGTGAAACTCTCGGGTTTTTTGAGAAAAACGAGCGATTTCCGAAGATTTGATGACGTCAAAAATGCTTCTTCCCCTTGCAATTGAAATCGTCCAAATCCCTTTGTATGTGATCTTTTTATAGAACAACTGTGCGAGAAAGTTTGTTAATGTTGATTATTTGTAACCAATGGTACCGTGTGAACAGATAGCCCAGTGGTTAAGACTGCTGTTCCATTGCTGTACGTGCGTAACGTTTGGTGTAAGTTCAAACCCGCTCAGCATCACCATTTTCCTGGTTTCCTTTTTATGTCTGATTTTTTTGTTGTCATTTTTGTAGTTTCTCTTAGCCTTAACAAGTTAAAAATACGTCCACACAAACAAGACCCGTCCTAGGCACGTAAACCATCGGCAGGCCAACGCAACAATGTCGACTCAGACGAATTGAAGTGGCAACTCTGCCGTTTTGTTGGCAGGATTTCCGTTTATCAGAAGGACGTGAACAGTACGCCCCAATAGGCTACAATGTATTAAATCGCATTTACTATTATTGCATAGAAAACATGGCCATGTTCAAGCTCTGTTTAGGAGCAATTATGAAATTACAGGTATGCAAAAATCATAACATGTCCAGATAGTTCAGTGAATAGTAAACGTGCTTCATAATATTCTTAATCACTCTGTACTCTACTTGAATATGAGTATTATTTCAAGCGTTGCCAATCGGAAATGTATTGCTGTGTAGGCATTAAGGTTATTCACTACTAATTATTTCTCTATGCATTTCAATGCAGTCAGGCAACACTTCAGATTGGGAAAGATGTCATTTCTAGCGTTTCACGTACTAGTATATATGACAAGCATTCATTTCCTTAATTTTCAGTTCAAACTCAATTGATTAAAACAATTAAAAGACATGTCGCGTTTTCTCTTTAGAATATTCGCTCACTTTGAGGTTTATTTCGTCAATTATTCAAGAAATCCATGTTTTGAAATTGAAAAACAACAACAAGCAACTGCTGCTGCTGAACAATCCAAGACACACAATTAAATCCAAAGAAAACATAACGTTGACCAATTCAACGCCTCACAAAATTGAGTAGAAAAACATGACCCTAAGGTCAATAAGGAATAATGCTACTACGACCAATTTACATAGTTCCACAGGCAATGATTTTTCCATTTTTTCACTGAAAACTATCAGTTTTTGTAATACAGTGTCCAATTATGTTAGATCTATGCAAAAAAGGCCACCTTTTCTTCTCTTTCATTCAACTTTAATAACATATTGATACTTGAACACAAGCACTCTTTGCAGGCAGATGGAACTGCTTTTCGTCTCCCTGAGTAGCAAGACAAGATAATAGCGTATGCATGCATACATACTTTAGCCACAGACTGCATGCGGCTACATTATAGCATAAAACAAAGTAACATGTATAACGTTTTCTTATATCAGTAGAAACACGTATATGGTTTAATAACAGATACAGTGTCATTCGCCAAACTTTCAAATAGTCCAGTAAAGGCTTTATAATTAGCACTCTTTCTAACCATGACTTATGCTTAGCTTTAGTATGTTAGCATGGCAGATATTCACAATATGGACATTTCGTCTTCACGTGCGTATTTATCAATTTGTGAAGTACAGACGCAAGCAAATGCTAGCATTTAAAAAACAAAACAATTATTATTCCTCCGCTTTACATTCTTTAAGTATGTGAACCACAAGTGAGTTGGCTTCGTGTCTTACTGCATCATACTCATACAAATTTTAGTATGCACAAATGAAACTGGGACACTATCTATCACATTTTCTCTGTGTATCCATGGTGTCTGTAACTAGCTGTGCGGCCACTTGGTGAATTGTGTGTAAGTCACACATTTTTTTTTTCTCAAGTTAACGTATGTGATGCCATTAAATGAACTGATAAATAAAGCAGTGTATTGTAACGCATTGCAAAAAAGGTATCGTGAAACTGATCATTTACAATGTTAGTTGGTGCTCTCCTGGTTTTCTTAATGCCAGAGACAAGGAAAACAGTTCAAGAGAATCGTTTTAAATGTCTGTGTCTCCCTGAGTAGGAAGACAAGACAATGAAGTCTGCATGCATAATTGAGCCTCCAACACCAACAGTGTTTTCATGAGCCATATTTATACCACAAAGAGAAAACACCATTCGTGGACGACGGTTTTTCATGCGTAGTGCATACGTATTCCGGTCTCTATTTATAGTAACATGACCGATCCATTCAAAATAGGGTTCAAAACACCAAGTTTTTCTTGTTTACAAAATTAAAATGCATTTGTTGAGAAAAGCTTTTGGTAGAATCAAGACGAAAGAACCAGCCACACTTGCTGCAATTTGTGTCAGTGAAACTCTCGGGTTTTTTGAGAAAACGAGCGATTTCCGAAGATTTGATGACGTCAAAAATGCTTCTTCCCCTTGCAATTGAATCGTCCAAATCCCTTTGTATGTGATCTTTTTATAGAACAACTGTGCGAGAAAGTTTGTTAATGTTGATTATTTGTAACCAATGGTACCGTGTGAACAGATAGCCCAGTGGTTAAGACTGCTGTTCCAATGTTGTACGTGCGACGTTTGATGTAAGTTCAAACCCGCTCAGCATCACCATTTTCTGGTATCCTTTTTTATGTCTGATTATTTTTGTTGTCATTTTTGTAGTTTCTCTTAGCCTTAACAAGTTAAAAATACGTCCACACAAACAAGACCCGTCCTAGGCACGTACACCATCGGCAGGGCCAACGCAACAATGTCGACTCAGACGAATTGAAGTGGCAACTCTGCCGTTTTGTTGGCAGGATTTCCGTTTATCAGAAGGACGTGAACAGTACGCCCCCAATAGGCTACAATGTATTAAATCGCATTTAATATTATTGCATAGAAACATGGCCATGTTCAAGCTCTGTTTAGGAGCAATTATGAAATTACAGGTATGCAAAAATCATAACATGTCCAGATAGTTCAGTGAATAGTAAACGTGCTTCATAATATTCTTAATCACTCTGTACTCTACTTGAATATGAGTATTTTTCAAGCGTTGCCAATCGGAAATGTATTGCTGTGTAGGCATTAAGGTTATTCACTACTAATTATTTCTCTATGCATTTCAATGCAGTCAGGCAACACTTCAGATTGGGAAGAAGATGTCATTTCTAGCGTTTCACGTACTAGTATATATGACAAGCATTCATTTCCTTAATTTTCAGTTCAAACTCAATTGATTAAAACAATAAAAAGACATGTCGCGTTCTTTTCAGAATATTCGCTCACTTGAGGTTTATTATCGTCAATTATTCAAGAAATCCATGTTTTGAAATTGAAAAACAACAACAAGCAACTGGCTGCTGCTGAACAATCCAAGACACACAATTAAATCCAAAGAAAACATAACGTTGACCAATTCACGCCTCACAAAATTGAGTAGAAAAACATGACCCTAAGGTCAATAAGGAATAATGCTACTAACGACCAATTTACATAGTTCCACAGGCAATGATTTTTCCATTTTTTACACTGAAAACTATCAGTTTTTGCAATACAGTGTCCAATTATGTTAAGATCTATTCAAAAAAGGCCACCTGTTTCTTCTCTTTCATTCAACTTTAATAACATATTGATACTTGAACACAAGCACTCTTTTTTCTGTATTCACATCCGGATATTGGTCAACAGGGCAGATAATTGTGGTCCTGATCCACCCTGGACCACATCCTGTACTAAGCATTTAGCTATAACGTACCTCTACAATGCTTTGCAGGCAGACGAACTGCTTTTCGTCTCCCTGAGTAGCAAGACAAGATAATAGCGTATGCATGCATACATACTTTAGCCACAGACTGCATGCGGCTACATTATAGCATAAAACAAAGTAACATGTATAACGTTTTCTTATATCAGTAGAAACACGTATATGGTGTGGAATAACAGATACAGTGTCATTCGCCAAACTTTCAAATAGTCTCAGTAAAGGCTTTATAATTAGCACTCTTTCTAACCATGACTTATGCTTAGCTTTAGTATGTTAGCATGGCAGATATTCACAATATGGACATTTCGTCTTCATGTGCGTATTTATCAATTTGTGAAGTACAGACGCAAGCAAATGCTAGCATTTAAAAAACAAAACAATTATTATTCCTCCGCTTTACATTCTTTAAGTATGTGAACCACAAGTGAGTTGGCTTCGTGTCTTACTGCATCATACTCATACAAATTTTAGTATGCACAAATGAAACTGGGACACTATCTATCACATTTTCTATGTGTATCCATGGTGTCTGTAACTAGCTGTGCGGCCACTTGGTGAATTGTGTGTAAGTCACACATTTTTTTATCTCAAGTTAACGTATGTGATGCCATTAAATGAACTGATAAAAAGAGCACGTTATAAAGCAGTGTATTGTAACGCATTGCAAAAAAAAGGAATCGTGAAACTGATCATTTACAATGTTAGTTGGTGCTCTCCTGGTTTTCTTAATGCCAGAGACAAGGAAAACAGTTCAAGAGAATCGTTTTAAATGTCTGTGTCTCCCTGAGTAGGAAGACAAGATCAATGAAGTCTGCATGCATAATTGAGCCTCCAACACCAACAGTGTTTCATGAGCCATATTTATACCACAAAGAGAAAACACCATTCGTGGACGACGGTTTTTCATGCGTAGTGCATACGTATTCCGGTCTCTATTTATAGTAACATGACCGATCCATTCAAAAATAGGGTTCAAAACACCAAGTTTTTCTTGTTTACAAAATTCAAATGCATTTGTTGAGAAAAAGCTTTTGGTAGAATCAAGACAAAGAACCAGCCAGCACTTGCTGCAATTTGTGTCAGTGAAACTCTCGGGTTTTTTTGAGAAAACGAGCGATTTCCGAAGATTTGATGACGTCAAAAATGCTTCTTCCCCTTGCAATTGAAATCGTCCAAATCCCTTTGTATGTGATCTTTTTATAGAACAACTGTGCGAGAAAGTTTGTTAATGTTGATTATTTGTAACCAATGGTACCGTGTGAACAGATAGCCCAGTGGTTAAGACTGCTGTTCCATTGCTGTACGTGCGTAACGTTTGGTGTAAGTTCAAACCCGCTCAGCATCACCATTTTCCTGGTTTCCTTTTTTATGTCTGATTATTTTTGTTGTCATTTTTGTAGTTTCTCTTAGCCTTAACAAGTTAAAAATACGTCCACACAAACAAGACCCGTCCTAGGCACGTAAACCATCGGCAGGGCCAACGCAACAATGTCGACTCAGACGAATTGAAGTGGCAACTCTGCCGTTTTGTTGGCAGGATTTCCGTTTATCAGAAGGACGTGAACAGTACGGCCCCCAATAGGCTACAATGTATTAAATCGCATTTACTATTATTGCATAGAAAACATGGCCATGTTCAAGCTCTGTTTAGGAGCAATTATGAAATTACAGGTATGCAAAAATCATAACATGTCCAGATAGTTCAGTGAATAGTAAACGTGCTTCATAATATTCTTAATCACTCTGTACTCTACTTGAATATGAGTATTATTTCAAGCGTTGCCAATCGGAAATGTATTGCTGTGTAGGCATTAAGGTTATTCACTACTAATTATTTCTCTATGCATTTCAATGCAGTCAGGCAACACTTCAGGTTGGGAAAGATGTCATTTCTAGCGTTTCACGTACTAGTATATATGACAAGCATTCATTTCCTTAATTTTCAGTTCAAACTCAATTGATTAAAACAATTAAAAGACATGTCGCGTTTCTCTTTAGAATATTCGCTCACGTTGAGGTTTATTATCGTCAATTATTCAAGAAATCCATGTTTTTGAAATTGAAAAACAACAACAAGCAACTGGCTGCTGCTGAACAATCCAAGACACACAATTAAATCCAAAGAAAACATAACGTTGACCAATTCAACGCCTCACAAAATTGAGTAGAAAAACATGACCCTAAGGTCAATAAGGAATAATGCTACTACCGACCAATTTACATAGTTCCACAGGCAATGATTTTTCCATTTTTTACACTGAAAACTATCAGTTTTTGTAATACAGTGTCCAATTATGTTAAGATCTATGCAAAAAAGGCCACCTGTTTCTTCTCTTTCATTCAACTTTAATAACATATTGATACTTGAACACAAGCACTCTTTGCAGGCAGATGGAACTGCTTTTCGTCTCCCTGAGTAGCAAGACAAGATAATAGCGTATGCATGCATACATACTTTAGCCACAGACTGCATGCGGCTACATTATAGCATAAACAAAGTAACATGTATAACGTTTTCTTATATCAGTAGAAACACGTTATATGGTTTCGAATAACAGATACATTGTCATTCGCCAAACTTTCAAATAGTCTCAGTAAAGGCTTTATAATTAGCACTCTTTCTAACCATGACTTATGCTTAGCTTTAGTATGTTAGCATGGCAGATATTCACAATATGGACATTTCGTCTTCATGTGCGTATTTATCAATTTGTGAAGTACAGACGCAAGCAAATGCTAGCATTTAAAAAACAAAACAATTATTATTCCTCCGCTTTACATTCTTTAAGTATGTGAACCACAAGTGAGTTGGCTTCGTGTCTTACTGCATCATACTCATACAAATTTTAGTATGCACAAATGAAACTGGGACACTATCTATCACATTTTCTATGTGTATCCATGGTGTCTGTAACTAGCTGTGCAGCCACTTGGTGAATTGTGTGTAAGTCACACATTTTTTTATCTCAAGTTAACGTATGTGATGCCATTAAATGATCTTATAAATAAAGCAGTGTATTGTAACGCATTGCAAAAAAAGGTATCGTGAAACTGATCATTTACAATGTTAGTTGGTGCTCTCCTGGTTTTCTTAATGCCAGAGACAAGGAAAACAGTTCAAGAGAATCGTTTTAAATGTCTGTGTCTCCCTGAGTAGGAAGACAAGATCAATGAAGTCTGCATGCATAATTGAGCCTCCAACACCAACAGTGTTTCATGAGCCATATTTATACCACAAAGAGAAAACACCATTCGTGGACGACGGTTTTTCATGCGTAGTGCATACGTATTCCGGTCTCTATTTATAGTAACATGACCGATCCATTCAAAAATAGGGTTCAAAACACCAAGTTTTTCTTGTTTACAAAATTCAAATGCATTTGTTGAGAAAAAGCTTTTGGTAGAATCAAGACAAAGAACCAGCCAGCACTTGCTGCAATTTGTGTCAGTGAAACTCTCGGTTTTTTTGAGAAAACGAGCGATTTCCGAAGATTTGATGACGTCAAAAATGCTTCTTCCCCTTGCAATTGAAATCGTCCAAATCCCTTTGTATGTGATCTTTTTATAGAACAACTGTGCGAGAAAGTTTGTTAATGTTGATTATTTGTAACCAATGGCACCGTGTGAACAGATAGCCCAGTGGTTAAGACTGCTGTTCCATTGCTGTACGTGCGTAACGTTTGGTGTAAGTTCAAACCCGCTCAGCATCACCATTTTCCTGGTTTCCTTTTTTATGTCTGATTATTTTTGTTGTCATTTTTGTAGTTTCTCTTAGCCTTAACAAGTTAAAAATACGTCCACACAAACCAAGACCCGTCCTAGGCACGTAAACCATCGGCAGGGCCAACGCAACAATGTCGACTCAGACGAATTGAAGTGGCAACTCTGCCGTTTTGTTGGCAGGATTTCCGTTTATCAGAAGGACGTGAACAGTACGGCCCCCAATAGGCTACAATGTATTAAATCGCATTTACTATTATTGCATAGAAAACATGGCCATGTTCAAGCTCTGTTTAGGAGCAATTATGAAATTACAGGTATGCAAAAATCATAACATGTCCAGATAGTTCAGTGAATAGTAAACGTGCTTCATAATATTCTTAATCACTCTGTACTCTACTTGAATATGAGTATTATTTCAAGCGTTGCCAATCGGAAATGTATTGCTGTGTAGGCATTAAGGTTATTCACTACTAATTATTTCTCTATGCATTTCAATGCAGTCAGGCAACACTTCAGATTGGGAAAAGATGTCATTTCTAGCGTTTCACGTACTAGTATATATGACAAGCATTCATTTCCTTAATTTTCAGTTCAAACTCAATTGATTAAAACAATTAAAAGACATGTCGCGTTCTCTTTAGAATATTCGCTCACGTTGAGGTTTATTATCGTCAATTATTCAAGAAATCCATGTTTTTGAAATTGAAAAACAACAACAAGCAACTGGCTGCTGCTGAACAATCCAAGACACACAATTAAATCCAAAGAAAACATAACGTTGACCAATTCAACGCCTCACAAAATTGAGTAGAAAAACATGACCCTAAGGTCAATAAGGAATAATGCTACTACCGACCAATTTACATAGTTCCACAGGCAATGATTTTTCCATTTTTTACACTGAAAAACTATCAGTTTTTGTAATACAGTGTCCAATTATGTTAAGATCTATGCAAAAAAAGGCCACCTGTTTCTTCTCTTTCATTCAACTTTAATAACATATTGATACTTGAACACAAGCACTCTTTTTTCTGTATTCACATCCGGATCTTGGTCAACAGGGGGCAGATAATTGTGGTCCTGATCCACCCTGGACCACATCCTGTACTAAGCATTTAGCTATAACGCACCTCTACAATGCTTTGCAGGCAGATGGAACTGCTTTTCGTCTCCCTGAGTAGCAAGACAAGATAATAGCGTATGCATGCATACATACTTTAGCCACAGACTGCATGCGGCTACATTATAGCATAAAACAAAGTAACATGTATAACGTTTTCTTATATCAGTAGAAACACGTTATATGGTTTCGAATAACAGATACATTGTCATTCGCCAAACTTTCAAATAGTCTCAGTAAAGGCTTTATAATTAGCACTCTTTCTAACCATGACTTATGCTTAGCTTTAGTATGTTAGCATGGCAGATATTCACAATATGGACATTTCGTCTTCATGTGCGTATTTATCAATTTGTGAAGTACAGACGCAAGCAAATGCTAGCATTTAAAAAACAAAACAATTATTATTCCTCCGCTTTACATTCTTTAAGTATGTGAACCACAAGTGAGTTGGCTTCGTGTCTTACTGCATCATACTCATACAAATTTTAGTATGCACAAATGAAACTGGGACACTATCTATCACATTTTCTATGTGTATCCATGGTGTCTGTAACTAGCTGTGCAGCCACTTGGTGAATTGTGTGTAAGTCACACATTTTTTTTATCTCAAGTTAACGTATGTGATGCCATTAAATGATCTGATAAAAAGAGCACGTTATAAAGCAGTGTATTGTAACGCATTGCAAAAAAGGTATCGTGAAACTGATCATTTACAATGTTAGTTGGTGCTCTCCTGGTTTTCTTAATGCCAGAGACAAGGAAAACAGTTCAAGAGAATCGTTTTAAATGTCTGTGTCTCCCTGAGTAGGAAGACAAGATCAATGAAGTCTGCATGCATAATTGAGCCTCCAACACCAACAGTGTTTCATGAGCCATATTTATACCACAAAGAGAAAACACCATTCGTGGACGACGGTTTTTCATGCGTAGTGCATACGTATTCCGGTCTCTATTTATAGTAACATGACCGATCCATTCAAAAATAGGGTTCAAAACACCAAGTTTTTCTTGTTTACAAAATTCAAATGCATTTGTTGAGAAAAAGCTTTTGGTAGAATCAAGACAAAGAACCAGCCAGCACTTGCTGCAATTTGTGTCAGTGAAACTCTCGGTTTTTTTGAGAAAACGAGCGATTTCCGAAGATTTGATAACGTCAAAAATGCTTCTTCCCCTTGCAATTGAAATCGTCCAAATCCCTTTGTATGTGATCTTTTTATAGAACAACTGTGCGAGAAAGTTTGTTAATGTTGATTATTTGTAACCAATGGTACCGTGTGAACAGATAGCCCAGTGGTTAAGACAGCTGTTCCATTGCTGTAAGTGCGTAACGTTTGGTGTAAGTTCAAACCCGCTCAGCATCACCATTTTCCTGGTTTCCTTTTTTATGTCTGATTATTTTTGTTGTCATTTTTGTAGTTTCTCTTAGCCTTAACAAGTTAAAAATACGTCCACACAAACAAGACCCGTCCTAGGCACGTAAACCATCGGCAGGGCCAACGCAACAATGTCGACTCAGACGAATTGAAGTGGCAACTCTGCCGTTTTGTTGGCAGGATTTCCGTTTATCAGAAGGACGTGAACAGTACGGCCCCCAATAGGCTACAATGTATTAAATCGCATTTACTATTATTGCATAGAAAACATGGCCATGTTCAAGCTCTGTTTAGGAGCAATTATGAAATTACAGGTATGCAAAAATCATAACATGTCCAGATAGTTCAGTGAATAGTAAACGTGCTTCATAATATTCTTAATCACTCTGTACTCTACTTGAATATGAGTATTATTTCAAGCGTTGCCAATCGGAAATGTATTGCTGTGTAGGCATTAAGGTTATTCACTACTAATTATTTCTCTATGCATTTCAATGCAGTCAGGCAACACTTCAGGTTGGGAAAGATGTCATTTCTAGCGTTTCACGTACTAGTATATATGACAAGCATTCATTTCCTTAATTTTCAGTTCAAACTCAATTGATTAAAACAATTAAAAGACATGTCGCGTTTCTCTTTAGAATATTCGCTCACGTTGAGGTTTATTATCGTCAATTATTCAAGAAATCCATGTTTTTGAAATTGAAAAACAACAACAAGCAACTGGCTGCTGCTGAACAATCCAAGACACACAATTAAATCCAAAGAAAACATAACGTTGACCAATTCAACGCCTCACAAAATTGAGTAGAAAAACATGACCCTAAGGTCAATAAGGAATAATGCTACTACCGACCAATTTACATAGTTCCACAGGCAATGATTTTTCCATTTTTTACACTGAAAACTATCAGTTTTTGTAATACAGTGTCCAATTATGTTAAGATCTATGCAAAAAAGGCCACCTGTTTCTTCTCTTTCATTCAACTTTAATAACATATTGATACTTGAACACAAGCACTCTTTTTTCTGTATTCACATCCGGATCTTGGTCAACAGGGGGCAGATAATTGTGGTCCTGATCCACCCTGGACCACATCCTGTACTAAGCATTTAGCTATAACGCACCTCTACAATGCTTTGCAGGCAGATGGAACTGCTTTTCGTCTCCCTGAGTAGCAAGACAAGATAATAGCGTATGCATGCATACATACTTTAGCCACAGACTGCATGCGGCTACATTATAGCATAAAACAAAGTAACATGTATAACGTTTTCTTATATCAGTAGAAACACGTTATATGGTTTCGAATAACAGATACATTGTCATTCGCCAAACTTTCAAATAGTCTCAGTAAAGGCTTTATAATTAGCACTCTTTCTAACCATGACTTATGCTTAGCTTTAGTATGTTAGCATGGCAGATATTCACAATATGAACATTTCGTCTTCATGTGCGTATTTATCAATTTGTGAAGTACAGACGCAAGCAAATGCTAGCATTTAAAAAACAAAACAATTATTATTCCTCCGCTTTACATTCTTTAAGTATGTGAACCACAAGTGAGTTGGCTTCGTGTCTTACTGCATCATACTCATACAAATTTTAGTATGCACAAATGAAACTGGGACACTATCTATCACATTTTCTATGTGTATCCATGGTGTCTGTAACTAGCTGTGCAGCCACTTGGTGAATTGTGTGTAAGTCACACATTTTTTTTATCTCAAGTTAACGTATGTGATGCCATTAAATGATCTGATAAAAAGAGCACGTTATAAAGCAGTGTATTGTAACGCATTGCAAAAAAGGTATCGTGAAACTGATCATTTACAATGTTAGTTGGTGCTCTCCTGGTTTTCTTAATGCCAGAGACAAGGAAAACAGTTCAAGAGAATCGTTTTAAATGTCTGTGTCTCCCTGAGTAGGAAGACAAGATCAATGAAGTCTGCATGCATAATTGAGCCTCCAACACCAACAGTGTTTCATGAGCCATATTTATACCACAAAGAGAAAACACCATTCGTGGACGACGGTTTTTCATGCGTAGTGCATACGTATTCCGGTCTCTATTTATAGTAACATGACCGATCCATTCAAAAAATAGGGTTCAAAACACCAAGTTTTTCTTGTTTACAAAATTCAAATGCATTTGTTGAGAAAAAGCTTTTGGTAGAATCAAGACAAAGAACCAGCCAGCACTTGCTGCAATTTGTGTCAGTGAAACTCTCGGGTTTTTTTGAGAAAACGAGCGATTTCCGAAGATTTGATGACGTCAAAAATGCTTCTTCCCCTTGCAATTGAAATCGTCCAAATCCCTTTGTATGTGATCTTTTTATAGAACAACTGTGCGAGAAAGTTTGTTAATGTTGATTATTTGTAACCAATGGTACCGTGTGAACAGATAGCCCAGTGGTTAAGACTGCTGTTCCATTGCTGTACGTGCGTAACGTTTGGTGTAAGTTCAAACCCGCTCAGCATCACCATTTTCCTGGTTTCCTTTTTTATGTCTGATTATTTTTGTTGTCATTTTTGTAGTTTCTCTTAGCCTTAACAAGTTAAAAATACGTCCACACAAACAAGACCCGTCCTAGGCACGTAAACCATCGGCAGGGCCAACGCAACAATGTCGACTCAGACGAATTGAAGTGGCAACTCTGCCGTTTTGTTGGCAGGATTTCCGTTTATCAGAAGGACGTGAACAGTACGGCCCCCAATAGGCTACAATGTATTAAATCGCATTTACTATTATTGCATAGAAAACATGGCCATGTTCAAGCTCTGTTTAGGAGCAATTATGAAATTACAGGTATGCAAAAATCATAACATGTCCAGATAGTTCAGTGAATAGTAAACGTGCTTCATAATATTCTTAATCACTCTGTACTCTACTTGAATATGAGTATTATTTCATGGGTTGCCAATCGGAAATGTATTGCTGTGTAGGCATTAAGGTTATTCACTACTAATTATTTCTCTATGCATTTCAATGCAGTCAGGCAACACTTCAGGTTGGGAAAGATGTCATTTCTAGCGTTTCACGTACTAGTATATATGACAAGCATTCATTTCCTTAATTTTCAGTTCAAACTCAATTGATTAAAACAATTAAAAGACATGTCGCGTTTCTCTTTAGAATATTCGCTCACGTTGAGGTTTATTATCGTCAATTATTCAAGAAATCCATGTTTTTGAAATTGAAAAACAACAACAAGCAACTGGCTGCTGCTGAACAATCCAAGACACACAATTAAATCCAAAGAAAACATAACGTTGACCAATTCAACGCCTCACAAAATTGAGTAGAAAAACATGACCCTAAGGTCAATAAGGAATAATGCTACTACCGACCAATTTACATAGTTCCACAGGCAATGATTTTTCCATTTTTTACACTGAAAACTATCAGTTTTTGTAATACAGTGTCCAATTATGTTAAGATCTATGCAAAAAAGGCCACCTGTTTCTTCTCTTTCATTCAACTTTAATAACATATTGATACTTGAACACAAGCACTCTTTTTTCTGTATTCACATCCGGATCTTGGTCAACAGGGGGCAGATAATTGTGGTCCTGATCCACCCTGGACCACATCCTGTACTAAGCATTTAGCTATAACGCACCTCTACAATGCTTTGCAGGCAGATGGAACTGCTTTTCGTCTCCCTGAGTAGCAAGACAAGATAATAGCGTATGCATGCATACATACTTTAGCCACAGACTGCATGCGGCTACATTATAGCATAAAACAAAGTAACATGTATAACGTTTTCTTATATCAGTAGAAACACGTTATATGGTTTCGAATAACAGATACATTGTCATTCGCCAAACTTTCAAATAGTCTCAGTAAAGGCTTTATAATTAGCACTCTTTCTAACCATGACTTATGCTTAGCTTTAGTATGTTAGCATGGCAGATATTCACAATATGGACATTTCGTCTTCATGTGCGTATTTATCAATTTGTGAAGTACAGACGCAAGCAAATGCTAGCATTTAAAAAACAAAACAATTATTATTCCTCCGCTTTACATTCTTTAAGTATGTGAACCACAAGTGAGTTGGCTTCGTGTCTTACTGCATCATACTCATACAAATTTTAGTATGCACAAATGAAACTGGGACACTATCTATCACATTTTCTATGTGTATCCATGGTGTCTGTAACTAGCTGTGCAGCCACTTGGTGAATTGTGTGTAAGTCACACATTTTTTTTATCTCAAGTTAACGTATGTGATGCCATTAAATGATCTGATAAAAAGAGCACGTTATAAAGCAGTGTATTGTAACGCATTGCAAAAAAGGTATCGTGAAACTGATCATTTACAATGTTAGTTGGTGCTCTCCTGGTTTTCTTAATGCCAGAGACAAGGAAAACAGTTCAAGAGAATCGTTTTAAATGTCTGTGTCTCCCTGAGTAGGAATACAAGATCAATGAAGTCTGCATGCATAATTGAGCCTCCAACACCAACAGTGTTTCATGAGCCATATTTATACCACAAAGAGAAAACACCATTCGTGGACGACGGTTTTTCATGCGTAGTGCATACGTATTCCGGTCTCTATTTATAGTAACATGACCGATCCATTCAAAAATAGGGTTCAAAACACCAAGTTTTTCTTGTTCACAAAATTCAAATGCATTTGTTGAGAAAAAGCTTTTGGTAGAATCAAGACAAAGAACCAGCCAGCACTTGCTGCAATTTGTGTCAGTGAAACTCTCGGTTTTTTTTGAGAAAACGAGCGATTTCCGAAGATTTGATGACGTCAAAAATGCTTCTTCCCCTTGCAATTGAAATCGTCCAAATCCCTTTGTATGTGATCTTTTTATAGAACAACTGTGCGAGAAAGTTTGTTAATGTTGATTATTTGTAACCAATGGTACCGTGTGAACAGATAGCCCAGTGGTTAAGACTGCTGTTCCATTGCTGTACGTGCGTAACGTTTGGTGTAAGTTCAAACCCGCTCAGCATCACCATTTTCCTGGTTTCCTTTTTTATGTCTGATTATTTTTGTTGTCATTTTTGTAGTTTCTCTTAGCCTTAACAAGTTAAAAATACGTCCACACAAACAAGACCCGTCCTAGGCACGTAAACCATCGGCAGGGCCAACGCAACAATGTCGACTCAGACGAATTGAAGTGGCAACTCTGCCGTTTTGTTGGCAGGATTTCCGTTTATCAGAAGGACGTGAACAGTACGGCCCCCAATAGGCTACAATGTATTAAATCGCATTTACTATTATTGCATAGAAAACATGGCCATGTTCAAGCTCTGTTTAGGAGCAATTATGAAATTACAGGTATGCAAAAATCATAACATGTCCAGATAGTTCAGTGAATAGTAAACGTGCTTCATAATATTCTTAATCACTCTGTACTCTACTTGAATATGAGTATTATTTCATGGGTTGCCAATCGGAAATGTATTGCTGTGTAGGCATTAAGGTTATTCACTACTAATTATTTCTCTATGCATTTCAATGCAGTCAGGCAACACTTCAGGTTGGGAAAGATGTCATTTCTAGCGTTTCACGTACTAGTATATATGACAAGCATTCATTTCCTTAATTTTCAGTTCAAACTCAATTGATTAAAACAATTAAAAGACATGTCGCGTTTCTCTTTAGAATATTCGCTCACGTTGAGGTTTATTATCGTCAATTATTCAAGAAATCCATGTTTTTGAAATTGAAAAACAACAACAAGCAACTGGCTGCTGCTGAACAATCCAAGACACACAATTAAATCCAAAGAAAACATAACGTTGACCAATTCAACGCCTCACAAAATTGAGTAGAAAAACATGACCCTAAGGTCAATAAGGAATAATGCTACTACCGACCAATTTACATAGTTCCACAGGCAATGATTTTTCCATTTTTTACACTGAAAACTATCAGTTTTTGTAATACAGTGTCCAATTATGTTAAGATCTATGCAAAAAAGGCCACCTGTTTCTTCTCTTTCATTCAACTTTAATAACATATTGATACTTGAACACAAGCACTCTTTTTTCTGTATTCACATCCGGATCTTGGTCAACAGGGGGCAGATAATTGTGGTCCTGATCCACCCTGGACCACATCCTGTACTAAGCATTTAGCTATAACGCACCTCTACAATGCTTTGCAGGCAGATGGAACTGCTTTTCGTCTCCCTGAGTAGCAAGACAAGATAATAGCGTATGCATGCATACATACTTTAGCCACAGACTGCATGCGGCTACATTATAGCATAAAACAAAGTAACATGTATAACGTTTTCTTATATCAGTAGAAACACGTTATATGGTTTCGAATAACAGATACATTGTCATTCGCCAAACTTTCAAATAGTCTCAGTAAAGGCTTTATAATTAGCACTCTTTCTAACCATGACTTATGCTTAGCTTTAGTATGTTAGCATGGCAGATATTCACAATATGGACATTTCGTCTTCATGTGCGTATTTATCAATTTGTGAAGTACAGACGCAAGCAAATGCTAGCATTTAAAAAACAAAACAATTATTATTCCTCCGCTTTACATTCTTTAAGTATGTGAACCACAAGTGAGTTGGCTTCGTGTCTTACTGCATCATACTCATACAAATTTTAGTATGCACAAATGAAACTGGGACACTATCTATCACATTTTCTATGTGTATCCATGGTGTCTGTAACTAGCTGTGCGGCCACTTGGTGAATTGTGTGTAAGTCACACATTTTTTTTATCTCAAGTTAACGTATGTGATGCCATTAAATGAACTGATAAAAAGAGCACGTTATAAAGCAGTGTATTGTAACGCATTGCAAAAAAGGTATCGTGAAACTGATCATTTACAATGTTAGTTGGTGCTCTCCTGGTTTTCTTAATGCCAGAGACAAGGAAAACAGTTCAAGAGAATCGTTTTAAATGTCTGTGTCTCCCTGAGTAGGAAGACAAGATCAATGAAGTCTGCATGCATAATTGAGCCTCCAACACCAACAGTGTTTCATGAGCCATATTTATACCACAAAGAGAAAACACCATTCGTGGACGACGGTTTTTCATGCGTAGTGCATACGTATTCCGGTCTCTATTTATAGTAACATGACCGATCCATTCAAAAATAGGGTTCAAAACACCAAGTTTTTCTTGTTCACAAAATTCAAATGCATTTGTTGAGAAAAAGCTTTTGGTAGAATCAAGACAAAGAACCAGCCAGCACTTGCTGCAATTTGTGTCAGTGAAACTCTCGGGTTTTTTGAGAAAACGAGCGATTTCCGAAGATTTGATGACGTCAAAAATGCTTCTTCCCCTTGCAATTGAAATCGTCCAAATCCCTTTGTATGTGATCTTTTTATAGAACAACTGTGCGAGAAAGTTTGTTAATGTTGATTATTTGTAACCAATGGTACCGTGTGAACAGATAGCCCAGTGGTTAAGACTGCTGTTCCATTGCTGTACGTGCGTAACGTTTGGTGTAAGTTCAAACCCGCCCAGCATCACCATTTTCCTGGTTTCCTTTTTTATGTCTGATTATTTTTGTTGTCATTTTTGTAGTTTCTCTTAGCCTTAACAAGTTAAAAATACGTCCACACAAACAAGACCCGTCCTAGGCACGTAAACCATCGGCAGGGCCAACGCAACAATGTCGACTCAGACGAATTGAAGTGGCAACTCTGCCGTTTTGTTGGCAGGATTTCCGTTTATCAGAAGGACGTGAACAGTACGGCCCCCAATAGGCTACAATGTATTAAATCGCATTTACTATTATTGCATAGAAAACATGGCCATGTTCAAGCTCTGTTTAGGAGCAATTATGAAATTAAAGGTATGCAAAAATCATAACATGTCCAGATAGTTCAGTGAATAGTAAACGTGCTTCATAATATTCTTAATCACTCTGTACTCTACTTGAATATGAGTATTATTTCAAGCGTTGCCAATCGGAAATGTATTGCTGTGTAGGCATTAAGGTTATTCACTACTAATTATTTCTCTATGCATTTCAATGCAGTCAGGCAACACTTCAGATTGGAAAAGATGTCATTTCTAGCGTTTCACGTACTAGTATATATGACAAGCATTCATTTCCTTAATTTTCAGTTCAAACTCAATTGATTAAAACAATTAAAAGACATGTCGCGTTTCTCTTTAGAATATTCGCTCACGTTGAGGTTTATTATCGTCAATTATTCAAGAAATCCATGTTTTTGAAATTGAAAAACAACAACAAGCAACTGGCTGCTGCTGAACAATCCAAGACACACAATTAAATCCAAAGAAAACATAACGTTGACCAATTCAACGCCTCACAAAATTGAGTAGAAAAACATGACCCTAAGGTCAATAAGGAATAATGCTACTACCGACCAATTTACATAGTTCCACAGGCAATGATTTTTCCATTTTTTACACTGAAAACTATCAGTTTTTGTAATACAGTGTCCAATTATGTTAAGATCTATGCAAAAAAGGCCACCTGTTTCTTCTCTTTCATTCAACTTTAATAACATATTGATACTTGAACACAAGCACTCTTTTTTCTGTATTCACATCCGGATCTTGGTCAACAGGGGGCAGATAATTGTGGTCCTGATCCACCCTGGACCACATCCTGTACTAAGCATTTAGCTATAACGCACCTCTACAATGCTTTGCAGGCAGATGGAACTGCTTTTCGTCTCCCTGAGTAGCAAGACAAGATAATAGCGTATGCATGCATACATACTTTAGCCACAGACTGCATGCGGCTACATTATAGCATAAAACAAAGTAACATGTATAACGTTTTCTTATATCAGTAGAAACACGTTATATGGTTTCGAATAACAGATACATTGTCATTCGCCAAACTTTCAAATAGTCTCAGTAAAGGCTTTATAATTAGCACTCTTTCTAACCATGACTTATGCTTAGCTTTAGTATGTTAGCATGGCAGATATTCACAATATGGACATTTCGTCTTCATGTGCGTATTTATCAATTTGTGAAGTACAGACGCAAGCAAATGCTAGCATTTAAAAAACAAAACAATTATTATTCCTCCGCTTTACATTCTTTAAGTATGTGAACCACAAGTGAGTTGGCTTCGTGTCTTACTGCATCATACTCATACAAATTTTAGTATGCACAAATGAAACTGGGACACTATCTATCACATTTTCTATGTGTATCCATGGTGTCTGTAACTAGCTGTGCAGCCACTTGGTGAATTGTGTGTAAGTCACACATTTTTTTTATCTCAAGTTAACGTATGTGATGCCATTAAATGATCTGATAAAAAGAGCACGTTATAAAGCAGTGTATTGTAACGCATTGCAAAAAAGGTATCGTGAAACTGATCATTTACAATGTTAGTTGGTGCTCTCCTGGTTTTCTTAATGCCAGAGACAAGGAAAACAGTTCAAGAGAATCGTTTTAAATGTCTGTGTCTCCCTGAGTAGGAAGACAAGATCAATGAAGTCTGCATGCATAATTGAGCCTCCAACACCAACAGTGTTTCATGAGCCATATTTATACCACAAAGAGAAAACACCATTCGTGGACGACGGTTTTTCATGCGTAGTGCATACGTATTCCGGTCTCTATTTATAGTAACATGACCGATCCATTCAAAAATAGGGTTCAAAACACCAAGTTTTTCTTGTTCACAAAATTCAAATGCATTTGTTGAGAAAAAGCTTTTGGTAGAATCAAGACAAAGAACCAGCCAGCACTTGCTGCAATTTGTGTCAGTGAAACTCTCGGGTTTTTTGAGAAAACGAGCGATTTCCGAAGATTTGATGACGTCAAAAATGCTTCTTCCCCTTGCAATTGAAATCGTCCAAATCCCTTTGTATGTGATCTTTTTATAGAACAACTGTGCGAGAAAGTTTGTTAATGTTGATTATTTGTAACCAATGGTACCGTGTGAACAGATAGCCCAGTGGTTAAGACTGCTGTTCCATTGCTGTACGTGCGTAACGTTTGGTGTAAGTTCAAACCCGCCCAGCATCACCATTTTCCTGGTTTCCTTTTTTATGTCTGATTATTTTTGTTGTCATTTTTGTAGTTTCTCTTAGCCTTAACAAGTTAAAAATACGTCCACACAAACAAGACCCGTCCTAGGCACGTAAACCATCGGCAGGGCCAACGCAACAATGTCGACTCAGACGAATTGAAGTGGCAACTCTGCCGTTTTGTTGGCAGGATTTCCGTTTATCAGAAGGACGTGAACAGTACGGCCCCCAATAGGCTACAATGTATTAAATCGCATTTACTATTATTGCATAGAAAACATGGCCATGTTCAAGCTCTGTTTAGGAGCAATTATGAAATTAAAGGTATGCAAAAATCATAACATGTCCAGATAGTTCAGTGAATAGTAAACGTGCTTCATAATATTCTTAATCACTCTGTACTCTACTTGAATATGAGTATTATTTCAAGCGTTGCCAATCGGAAATGTATTGCTGTGTAGGCATTTAGGTTATTCACTACTTATTATTTCTCTATGCATTTCAATGCAGTCAGGCAACACTTCAGATTGGAAAAGATGTCATTTCTAGCGTTTCACGTACTAGTATATATGACAAGCATTCATTTCCTTAATTTTCAGTTCAAACTCAATTGATTAAAACAATTAAAAGACATGTCGCGTTTCTCTTTAGAATATTCGCTCACGTTGAGGTTTATTATCGTCAATTATTCAAGAAATCCATGTTTTTGAAATTGAAAAACAACAACAAGCAACTGGCTGCTGCTGAACAATCCAAGACACACAATTAAATCCAAAGAAAACATAACGTTGACCAATTCAACGCCTCACAAAATTGAGTAGAAAAACATGACCCTAAGGTCAATAAGGAATAATGCTACTAACGACCAATTTACATAGTTCCACAGGCAATGATTTTTCCATTTTTTACACTGGAAACTATCAGTTTTTGTAATACAGTGTCCAATTATGTTAAGATCTATGCAAAAAAGGCCACCTGTTTCTTCTCTTTCATTCAACTTTAATAACATATTGATACTTGAACACAAGCACTCTTTTTTCTGTATTCACATCCGGATCTTGGTCAACAGGGGGCAGATAATTGTGGTCCTGATCCACCCTGGACCACATCCTGTACTAAGCATTTAGCTATAACGCACCTCTACAATGCTTTGCAGGCAGATGGAACTGCTTTTCGTCTCCCTGAGTAGCAAGACAAGATAATAGCGTATGCATGCATACATACTTTAGCCATAGACTGCATGCGGCTACATTATAGCATAAAACAAAGTAACATGTATAACGTTTTCTTATATCAGTAGAAACACGTTATATGGTTTCGAATAACAGATACATTGTCATTCGCCAAACTTTCAAATAGTCTCAGTAAAGGCTTTATAATTAGCACTCTTTCTAACCATGACTTATGCTTAGCTTTAGTATGTTAGCATGGCAGATATTCACAATATGGACATTTCGTCTTCATGTGCGTATTTATCAATTTGTGAAGTACAGACGCAAGCAAATGCTAGCATTTAAAAAACAAAACAATTATTATTCCTCCGCTTTACATTCTTTAAGTATGTGAACCACAAGTGAGTTGGCTTCGTGTCTTACTGCATCATACTCATACAAATTTTAGTATGCACAAATGAAACTGGGACACTATCTATCACATTTTCTATGTGTATCCATGGTGTCTGTAACTAGCTGTGCAGCCACTTGGTGAATTGTGTGTAAGTCACACATTTTTTTTATCTCAAGTTAACGTATGTGATGCCATTAAATGATCTGATAAAAAGAGCACGTTATAAAGCAGTGTATTGTAACGCATTGCAAAAAAGGTATCGTGAAACTGATCATTTACAATGTTAGTTGGTGCTCTCCTGGTTTTTTTAATGCCAGAGACAAGGAAAACAGTTCAAGAGAATCGTTTTAAATGTCTGTGTCTCCCTGAGTAGGAAGACAAGATCAATGAAGTCTGCATGCATAATTGAGCCTCCAACACCAACAGTGTTTCATGAGCCATATTTATACCACAAAGAGAAAACACCATTCGTGGACGACGGTTTTTCATGCGTAGTGCATACGTATTCCGGTCTCTATTTATAGTAACATGACCGATCCATTCAAAAATAGGGTTCAAAACACCAAGTTTTTCTTGTTCACAAAATTCAAATGCATTTGTTGAGAAAAAGCTTTTGGTAGAATCAAGACAAAGAACCAGCCAGCACTTGCTGCAATTTGTGTCAGTGAAACTCTCGGGTTTTTTGAGAAAACGAGCGATTTCCGAAGATTTGATGACGTCAAAAATGCTTCTTCCCCTTGCAATTGAAATCGTCCAAATCCCTTTGTATGTGATCTTTCTATAGAACAACTGTGCGAGAAAGTTTGTTAATGTTGATTATTTGTAACCAATGGTACCGTGTGAACAGATAGCCCAGTGGTTAAGACTGCTGTTCCATTGCTGTACGTGCGTAACGTTTGGTGTAAGTTCAAACCCGCCCAGCATCACCATTTTCCTGGTTTCCTTTTTTATGTCTGATTATTTTTGTTGTCATTTTTGTAGTTTCTCTTAGCCTTAACAAGTTAAAATACGTCCACACAAACAAGACCCGTCCTAGGCACGTAAACCATCGGCAGGGCCAACGCAACAATGTCGATTCAGACGAATTGAAGTGGCAACTCTGCCGTTTTGTTGGCAGGATTTCCGTTTATCAGAAGGACGTGAACAGTACGGCCCCCAATAGGCTACAATGTATTAAATCGCATTTACTATTATTGCATAGAAAACATGGCCATGTTCAAGCTCTGTTTAGGAGCAATTATGAAATTAAAGGTATGCAAAAATCATAACATGTCCAGATAGTTCAGTGAATAGTAAACGTGCTTCATAATATTCTTAATCACTCTGTACTCTACTTGAATATGAGTATTATTTCAAGCGTTGCCAATCGGAAATGTATTGCTGTGTAGGCATTTAGGTTATTCACTACTTATTATTTCTCTATGCATTTCAATGCAGTCAGGCAACACTTCAGATTGGAAAAGATGTCATTTCTAGCGTTTCACGTACTAGTATATATGACAAGCATTCATTTCCTTAATTTTCAGTTCAAACTCAATTGATTAAAACAATTAAAAGACATGTCGCGTTTCTCTTTAGAATATTCGCTCACGTTGAGGTTTATTATCGTCAATTATTCAAGAAATCCATGTTTTTGAAATTGAAAAACAACAACAAGCAACTGGCTGCTGCTGAACAATCCAAGACACACAATTAAATCCAAAGAAAACATAACGTTGACCAATTCAACGCCTCACAAAATTGAGTAGAAAAACATGACCCTAAGGTCAATAAGGAATAATGCTACTAACGACCAATTTACATAGTTCCACAGGCAATGATTTTTCCATTTTTTACACTGGAAACTATCAGTTTTTGTAATACAGTGTCCAATTATGTTAAGATCTATGCAAAAAAGGCCACCTGTTTCTTCTCTTTCATTCAACTTTAATAACATATTGATACTTGAACACAAGCACTCTTTTTTCTGTATTCACATCCGGATCTTGGTCAACAGGGGGCAGATAATTGTGGTCCTGATCCACCCTGGACCACATCCTGTACTAAGCATTTAGCTATAACGCACCTCTACAATGCTTTGCAGGCAGATGGAACTGCTTTTCGTCTCCCTGAGTAGCAAGACAAGATAATAGCGTATGCATGCATACATACTTTAGCCATAGACTGCATGCGGCTACATTATAGCATAAAACAAAGTAACATGTATAACGTTTTCTTATATCAGTAGAAACACGTTATATGGTTTCGAATAACAGATACATTGTCATTCGCCAAACTTTCAAATAGTCTCAGTAAAGGCTTTATAATTAGCACTCTTTCTAACCATGACTTATGCTTAGCTTTAGTATGTTAGCATGGCAGATATTCACAATATGGACATTTCGTCTTCATGTGCGTATTTATCAATTTGTGAAGTACAGACGCAAGCAAATGCTAGCATTTAAAAAACAAAACAATTATTATTCCTCCGCTTTACATTCTTTAAGTATGTGAACCACAAGTGAGTTGGCTTCGTGTCTTACTGCATCATACTCATACAAATTTTAGTATGCACAAATGAAACTGGGACACTATCTATCACATTTTCTATGTGTATCCATGGTGTCTGTAACTAGCTGTGCAGCCACTTGGTGAATTGTGTGTAAGTCACACATTTTTTTTATCTCAAGTTAACGTATGTGATGCCATTAAATGATCTGATAAAAAGAGCACGTTATAAAGCAGTGTATTGTAACGCATTGCAAAAAAGGTATCGTGAAACTGATCATTTACAATGTTAGTTGGTGCTCTCCTGGTTTTTTTAATGCCAGAGACAAGGAAAACAGTTCAAGAGAATCGTTTTAAATGTCTGTGTCTCCCTGAGTAGGAAGACAAGATCAATGAAGTCTGCATGCATAATTGAGCCTCCAACACCAACAGTGTTTCATGAGCCATATTTATACCACAAAGAGAAAACACCATTCGTGGACGACGGTTTTTCATGCGTAGTGCATACGTATTCCGGTCTCTATTTATAGTAACATGACCGATCCATTCAAAAATAGGGTTCAAAACACCAAGTTTTTCTTGTTCACAAAATTCAAATGCATTTGTTGAGAAAAAGCTTTTGGTAGAATCAAGACAAAGAACCAGCCAGCACTTGCTGCAATTTGTGTCAGTGAAACTCTCGGGTTTTTTGAGAAAACGAGCGATTTCCGAAGATTTGATGACGTCAAAAATGCTTCTTCCCCTTGCAATTGAAATCGTCCAAATCCCTTTGTATGTGATCTTTCTATAGAACAACTGTGCGAGAAAGTTTGTTAATGTTGATTATTTGTAACCAATGGTACCGTGTGAACAGATAGCCCAGTGGTTAAGACTGCTGTTCCATTGCTGTACGTGCGTAACGTTTGGTGTAAGTTCAAACCCGCCCAGCATCACCATTTTCCTGGTTTCCTTTTTTATGTCTGATTATTTTTGTTGTCATTTTTGTAGTTTCTCTTAGCCTTAACAAGTTAAAATACGTCCACACAAACAAGACCCGTCCTAGGCACGTAAACCATCGGCAGGGCCAACGCAACAATGTCGATTCAGACGAATTGAAGTGGCAACTCTGCCGTTTTGTTGGCAGGATTTCCGTTTATCAGAAGGACGTGAACAGTACGGCCCCCAATAGGCTACAATGTATTAAATCGCATTTACTATTATTGCATAGAAAACATGGCCATGTTCAAGCTCTGTTTAGGAGCAATTATGAAATTAAAGGTATGCAAAAATCATAACATGTCCAGATAGTTCAGTGAATAGTAAACGTGCTTCATAATATTCTTAATCACTCTGTACTCTACTTGAATATGAGTATTATTTCAAGCGTTGCCAATCGGAAATGTATTGCTGTGTAGGCATTTAGGTTATTCACTACTTATTATTTCTCTATGCATTTCAATGCAGTCAGGCAACACTTCAGATTGGAAAAGATGTCATTTCTAGCGTTTCACGTACTAGTATATATGACAAGCATTCATTTCCTTAATTTTCAGTTCAAACTCAATTGATTAAAACAATTAAAAGACATGTCGCGTTTCTCTTTAGAATATTCGCTCACGTTGAGGTTTATTATCGTCAATTATTCAAGAAATCCATGTTTTTGAAATTGAAAAACAACAACAAGCAACTGGCTGCTGCTGAACAATCCAAGACACACAATTAAATCCAAAGAAAACATAACGTTGACCAATTCAACGCCTCACAAAATTGAGTAGAAAAACATGACCCTAAGGTCAATAAGGAATAATGCTACTAACGACCAATTTACATAGTTCCACAGGCAATGATTTTTCCATTTTTTACACTGGAAACTATCAGTTTTTGTAATACAGTGTCCAATTATGTTAAGATCTATGCAAAAAGGCCACCTGTTTCTTCTCTTTCATTCAACTTTAATAACATATTGATACTTGAACACAAGCACTCTTTTTTCTGTATTCACATCCGGATCTTGGTCAACAGGGGGCAGATAATTGTGGTCCTGATCCACCCTGGACCACATCCTGTACTAAGCATTTAGCTATAACGTACCTCTACAATACTTTGCACAATCGTAACAACTCGGCCATCTCCGGCAAGCTTCGAAATGAAACTCGGAGTTTATCGCAATTTCTACATATAAAAGATGTGTCAGTGTTCAATTTTAAAATTGCATGTCAATGCAACGGGTGTTACTGGGCCGGTAACTTAGTTTAGTTTAAACAAATTTATTTTACAACGATTGTGAAACAAGTTATTACAACATTATATCAATCACTCTCTTTGGCACGATTTTACGAGTGTGGTCTTATGTTGTGGTGGAAAGCAGAGAATCTGGAGAAAACCCACTTGTCCTGCTTGGTGACCACAAACCAAAATCACATGCGCCCATGCCAGGAGTCGAACCCGGGTCGCCTAGGTGAGGAGCGAGTGCGCTAATCGGACAACCACTGCGCTAATCGGACAACCGGTAGCTCGATCGATGTTTTCTTTTTCATAGTCAAAATAAAAGAAATGCATCAGTTTTAACATATAATAAGGCAGTGGAAGTAAGTTATTCTAGTAACCATTAATCAGTTTTTGTATAATAAAGTTAGAAAATGACTTTAGCCGCTAAATACCGCTCGAATACCGACCCAGCGGTAACAAAGAAAGTTTTGAAATTCTCAACTACATGTAATTCATTGAAAACCCAAACATGTACAAGTTTGTTGTAAAGTAAATGTATGATAAAATTTACTGTTTTACACGATCTTTTGCATAATATATTCTGATGTATACTTCAGTTACATGATTTTGCTAAACCTTAAAGGCAATTCGTATGAAGCATGAAGCGTAATAACTGATATTCTGTATTCCCTTCCTTCAGGAAATACAAACAAATCAAGCGCTTCGCCTTTTAGTTAACTTAAAGTGAGACAATGTTTGACTCAAAAGGATAGAATAATGTTCGATTCAACTTTATTATATTGTTCTAGTATTGCTAGATATGTATTGACTCATTTTCTCGTAGTTGAAAATGTCACAAAAAGGACACGCGGACGACGGCCACGCAGTCTTCTGCAACACGCCGCAAAACTCGTGGCTCGTGCGTAACGCCGACCACAGGCGAGGCATCGTGCATAGAGGTCGCCACCACAGCCATCCAACAAAGATATCACAAACGGACGAAGAAATAGCGTCTTGTTCACGCGGGATGAAATATGGCAGTGAAAACTTCAGAGTAAGGGTGTACTCCGACACCGGCAAAATTGATGTTGACAGTTTGGCGGGAAATTTTACGAGGTTTAGCAGGGCGAAACGGGTGTGTATAAAATGATAACAAATACATATATATCTACAACATCATTGAACTTCGAAGCAGTTTCTGACAATTCTATGTCTAAACATAGTATGAATGTTTTCTTTTTCTCTACTGTACTGATTGAGAAGTAGTTTCTGACAGTTTTTACAAGTTTTTATTGAATTGTTCATACATGTACGTTTTTAAATTCATACAACAAATGTTCACATTTTGGATAGCTGCTGCTCAAGCTGCTGTTCACATGTACGACGTTACAGGTTAAACGTAAACCTTGTACATGTCAGAGGTGTAGCTAGCCCTCTATTCATGTTAATTCATAATCCTGATGGGGTGGGGGGCGGACATGCCTCCTCGGATAATTTTGAAACCATGGTGCGATCTGGGCGTTCTGAGGTGCTTTATTTAGTACTGGAAAATGGACAATTTTAGTATCATGAAGTCAAGTATGCATACTGAAACTTTGGCTGATTTTTTTCATTTTGTCAGTTTCATTGGATTTTTTATTCTATTATCTTTGTACAAAGATAATAGAATAAAAAGTAAAAAAAATTTTTGTAAGTTATCATTAGTAACAGTTCCCCTATCATTATCAATAAGTCTGGGATTTTTTTTTTTAAATGGGGGGGACGGCTGTGGTCAACGGGGTGTGTCAAAACTACGTGCCCTGCCTCTGTGTGTCGATTCAGCTGCGTACTCGTGTATAGGTAGGTATACGCTGGACATTGGTTTGCAGTAATAATGTTAATTGAAGTTGAGGATTACGAATTATGTCATGACGTAAGTACTGATATTTATATATACCCCATCATAAATCCACACCCAATAAAAAATGCAAAATAGGGTATTCTGAATTCCACTAATGTGAAAACTACAGCCATATTCCAGTCTGCTGACATCACATCATAGACGTAACATTGCGAGATGTTATAATGACCTCATAGAACTAAACAGCACCTCATTAAAATGATATTTACTATGAAATCAGACGTCTTTTTACTGATTTAAACAAGTAATGTACATGTATATAAGAAATGTAAAATCATTGGAGGACAATGAGGGTGATGCACTTGGTAAGTTTCATGTACACGGTGAGGAATCAAATCGTACAATTCAAAAACAATCTAGTTGAAAATCATTAGGCTTGAGAGGAAGAAAGGAACATCTTTAAAGACTTCTTTTGACATTTAAAAAATAATTTCATGCACAGGATATGTGTTAGCTTTCAACATGCAGCATTATCTTTTAAATGTGAAAAGATCTCTATAAAAGAGTGCCTTTTTTCTCTCAAACCAAACACTTTTCCACCAGATTGTTCATCTCGCTAATTGTACAATTTAATTCCTTACCATGAGGCCAATATAAATTAATTGCTTCTAAGATTTTCATTCATTCAGGGGGCAGAGGCAGACTATTCATAATACTTCTTAAGTTATTTCCTTACTTAATTTAAGTGACTTTTCTTATTTTATAATCTCTATAGTCATATGAAATTAAAAAAAAAGAATTTCCAAAATATGCTATTTCTATTGCCGGAAAAAAAACAACCTTAAACTTTAATGTTAAAAACACTTATACTTAACATATTCATTTCATTTGACTTTGAATTTTTAAAATATTGACTTAAGTTAGGAAGTGACTTGAGAAGTTATATGAATACTGCCCCAGGTGTTAACATTTTATTATTTGTTTCTGATTATTTTTAGATGACTGTTTTCCCGTTGAAACTGTGTTCATGTTTTGTCTTATTGCATACACTGAGTGACGCATCTGAATCATTGTTTGTCACTAAAATGTTGATTAAAACCATTTTGGGTACATATAATGAGATAAACAACACATCTGAAGATATTTAGTGCCTTTGATATACAAGAAAGAAACTTTCTTTCTTGTCTAAATATAAACATTTTTGTGGCAAACAATGATTCTGACATCTGTGTGTGTTTCTAGACAAACCACAAACGTGATCATAATAATCCTCCTTTTTTAATGTTGTTCCCAGATGGAAATGGACTGATACGCAAATACAGACCTATTTGAGTAAATAAAATTGAAGGGGTAGGGTAAACAAGTGAAGAGGGGGTGGGGGCGGGATGAAATTATCTGGCAGTTATTTGCCTGATGTAGCTGATGGCATAACATCAAAATGTACACACTATAGTTAAAATAAAAAAATTGACAATTTTCAAACATACATGTAAACAGCGGGCAAGGATCTAATAAGACCAAAACCAGAGGCAACTCCAGAACTTGTAGTTTCAGGGCTTAGGCCCGGTGAACTTATTGGGCCTATTTCAGACCTCAAAATGTTATTGTGTTATAGGATTGAGCCCCCTTCTTCAAATGAAACTTTAATTGGTGTATTCTGGTTCAATTACTGCATATTTTTAACATTATTGACATGAAAAGTTGACCACTTTGCGCCCCACTCACCCCCTCCCCCTGGGGGTGCCAACCATTGAAAATGTCCAGCCATATTTGTAAAATCATTTTTATTCGGTACAGTTCAGCTTTTGCGTTTTGATTTACTCAAAGATCAAAGATAAACTAAGCATCCTTACAACCAGAGCTGGTCATATTTATTTATCACTGTTTGTGTGTATTAAGTAAAATGTTGTGTGATTTTTTCTATGTAAACTCTGAAATCATTTGATGTTACATATTGTCAACAGTCTGTCCTGGGTCTTGTAAGTCTGATACTCGAGTTCATAACAAACAGATGATCTGAATAATCCTGGTGATAAAACTATTTATGATGATTTCTTGTTGAATATCCACAGTCAGTAGAACAATATCTCACAAAGAAATGTAGAAATCTTATACTATAAATTATTATGGTTAACAGAAACATGGATTCATTTAAACTTTTAACATGTAAGCAAAAAACTTGTGTGGATTAAAGATTAAGATGCCAACTAGGGTAAGTCACTTAAATGTTTTGCTATGGTACAGCATGGGCTGGTCAGTATCCATAAAACATCTTATTAAAATTTCAAAGTCATTTCTAAACTTAATGTTGAAACATTTTATGGTCAAATTAAATGAAAAATATAAGTGATTTAAGAATAAATGAATGATATAATAATGTTTAATATAGGGATGGAAGCGAATATCCGAGTATCCGGATATCCGGATATCAAGTATTCGGATACCAAAATTGGTATTCGAATATTCGTTAAGAATTAAAATTTCAATGAAATAGCTTAGCAGAGACATAGCAATTGTTATAAAACTTTTCAGATGAAATATTTCATGTGATCAACTGTGTCTGTCGCAAAGCGGGTAATTGTGTCACAAATCGTCTACTAATTGGGTGTTTGCACAAGGCGTGATATTGTGTCCTTGTGCAGCACCCTGTGAAGTTCTATGACCTTGTTTACAATGACAAGTGTTGGTTTATGATCTCAGATGTGCTTAATTGACACTAATTGGCACTAGTTGATATTAAACGGATTGATCATTAATCCGTAGGAATTGATCGTCCAATCACAAGATAAGGGTCGTGCGTTTGATTAAGTGCGACATCGAATGAAAACTGTTGTGAGCATTCGAACATTTCGGACTTGAAAGTAGTGTGTGTACAGTGTTTAATTCAATTATCAAATATATAAATGATTTATTTCCTATTTAGTATTTATTCACGTTTATTTTGTGTAGTGTATTTTATTTTTCATACGATATGTAAACATGTTTAGTTTATTGATAAATAAAAAAGTACACGCATGTAAATAAAGGAAAATCAGATCGTCTTTTTGTCTTCTTTTCTTTTCCGCAATTATATCCTTCATTACAAAACACCGCAGAAATTGTAGGTATTGCATTAAATCAAACAATGTAATGAAATCAAATTACAATCGACTATCAAATAATCAAAGCGTCATTTAACATGAAACCTGCTGATAAATAACAAACTCGAAAGCACGTGGCAGTAACCAAGCAACCACCTCGGCGGAAGTGACTATCAAATTTGCGAGGTGTTTATGTGGTATTCATCATGAGTTTTATGACGTAAAATAAGTTGTTTAGCTTTGATTATAACATTATAAATTATTAAGACTGAGAAAGAATGAATGAAAAAGTGAAATTGCCATGTGACGAATTATAAATTAAGTGGACAATTATGTCAAATAACAGAAGGTGGGTGACATATAATAGGAAATTTACTTATTATGAAAACAATTTGATACGAGTATCTGGATAGTATTCGAATACTTGATACGAATATCCGGATACCGATTTGGTATCCGGTTTCCATCCCTAGTTTAATAACATCAATGAAAGTAAAATATTTCAGATAATATTAAGTTATTATATCAAATGACCAGAAAACTTAACTTTACAAAGATTATTGACGAAAGTAAAGATTAATGACTTAAGATGTTTTATGAATACATTTCTCATAGTTCTCATTTTAAGCATTGAAAGACTAGATTTCCAGCGAGTTCAGGTTTTATTTTCATGTTTTCTTTTAAAGCTTTATCAGTTAAAATTTAAAGCTTTATCAGTTAAAATAGTTGATAGATACAAAACTAATATCGTTTTTTTACATGTATCCACTTAGAAACAATCGTTAATATGTTTGGGTGAGAACTTTACAAGCTTAGATATCTCGCATACCCCGTCCAGTCCCACAGAACCTAATTCTGCCTCACCAACAGCCAAGTTGAGAGCATTGTCCATAGTGTATAGCCCTTGGTTCTTCTGCGGTGATGTTTGCAATCGACCACACGCTTTGCGCCCGACATATTACTGGCTCCTTCGTAGCACTGCCCACAGCACTTGGATAATTGCAGTCTCATATTTCCGTTGTAAAGTGTCCTTAATAACATTGGTGATGGTCTGAGCGTAGATGGATGGCACAACATACAGTCTTCCTGCACATTTAGCTCACAGTCTGCATGTCTCATTACTAGCACAACTTGCTCTCGGTTGGATATGTCTGTAGTTTCATCCACCATGATCATGAAGAAGGCATCTTCAAGCACGCTATTGACGATCTTCTTGAGTATTCCTAGCGCCATGATCTGAATAATCTCATTTTGAATTGGCGGCGTATCTTTGTCAGATTTCTTCTTGATCCATCACATGATGTCGAGGTATGCTTGACCGTGCAGTTTTATTAGATAATTATTGTCTTATTGCCTAGTCTTCTTCCACTTGCCCGTCTTTAATAATCTGCCAACTGTTCTCACGCCTTTCACACCCCAATTAGCTAGTTGGCGTTATCATGACATGGTGACCTGTATCATGATTCAGTATCGTATCAGAGTGCTATTAATCTATATGCGCGTAGCTTTACTTTAAATACTATTTTCTTTAAAATCGGTATAAAATATTCGCGGCCCCATTCATGAATTTTTGGAATGGTTCATGAACTTCATTAACAATGGTTCATGTACTTCATGAACCTTTTTCGCAGTGGAGTAGCGCCTGCAATAAAGGATATACATAAGCAGATCAAATAAATAACAAATGAACAACGGAAAATGGCTAACTATAACTTACTAATAATCCACAACAAACAATAAAAGTTTAGTTTAGCTTACAACAATTAACAATTTTTGTCAGATGTATTTTGGAATGCATGATTTTAATATGCAATGAAGAAAACCTTCAAATACTAGAACATCAGCTTGAATAATACTGAATCTTGTAGTGCATTTTTTTACAGTATACATGATGAAGAACTTGTTGACAGTAATCACAAAATGAAAAAGGCATGGAACAAGACATAGGAAAGGTTTAAAATTTCACCATTTAATAGTATCATATGTCCATGATTGTATAACTTCAGTAGAAAATAGAAAAATGTTAAGAGAACTTTAAACTTAAGCATGGGTGGAGAGATAATACAAGACGACCAATGGCATGAATGTTTATCTGGAGTTTCCTATAAAGGTACATGTATATGGGTTTGTCAAGCTGTATGCTCTATTCAGCTCACGTTGTTAATAGCTTTCAAAAGTTGTTAATTTATAAGGGATTCTAAGACGACGAGAAACTGGATTGGAGCTGCTTCCAGAGTTCTGAGTTTTTACCTTGGAAAACATTTGACCAAATGCATCTACCGTTCATGTAAATGTCCATGGAATAAAGTCATGTTATAGAAAAGTGCATGTTGAGTTGGAATGTCAATGCCTTTTGGAAAGATGTCTAGGCGTTCAAACTCTCTTCCTTCCATTGCATTTAATCGTGTAGGTCTTCAGCCAAGCAGCAGCGATGAGGAAATTCTATTTAGTGTTTCGTCAAAACTAAAGAACACAATAAGAACTGGCAATTTCCGATCAACGTTCAGGCAAAAAGTTAGACATTTAACGAACAAATGGAAACGATCGCGAAGTGGCAGTGATGTTTGTCTTGATTATGATTTTAAACTTTACCAGCAGACGTCTCAGTCAGATTGGGGCAATTTTTCGAGGTCCACAAGTTTTGAGGTAGGTGCAAGAGTAAACTATACATAACTGGTTACTGAACTTCATTAATGTGCAATGAATAACTTTTTAATAATTAAAGATGCACGCGACCTTTAGCTCCCAAATAAGATTTACCACAATTAACACAGTTGTTTAAATATACCAAAAAGGAGGAATAATGTCAAAAACAATGGTTCTAATAGGATACGAGTTTAATTTGAAAGAAAGGAGAAGAAAACATGGTAGTAAATCACAGTAAATCTTTTAGCACTCACCAATTTTTGTGTTTTCAGCTATTAAATTGTAACAAGGTTACAATCTTGTTATCGGTAACTAATATTTTCCATAAATTCATTATTTTGTTAGTAGTTGAAGGCTCATCACTCAAAATTTATGTTGTTATACATGTGTAATTGTATTGATTTTGAATATGAGTGTCACTTTAATATACCAACTTTAAAAGGGATTTAAACTAATGTATATCAATCTGTAAAAGTTTTATTTTTAATACTATCAGCCATGTCATGTATTTAACTTACATTTTAAATTGGAAACCATATTTCATGTGTCTACCAAAAAAATACTGAAATTACTACAGAGGGTATTTTCGGTAGAACTAACATCAGATCAAGTCATTTTGTTTCAAAAGTCGCAATGGTTTTTCATATTTACGGAAACATGTTTGATATACAATCGTAAAATAGGCTTTATTCGAATAATTCATTTTGATATAAAAATCATTTAAATTGAACACAGATTGACTTGGAAGTTTTGCTTCATTTTATGCATTTTAGGTCAGTTATTCTTCATTAAAAAGTTTCTTTGCAATTATATTAGGATAGATTTTTCTAGTCAAACCCTGTCTGCTAATGATATCCATTTTGGATCACACATCAGAAGAGGATCAAAACTCAAGGGAACACGGACACATGGAATAGCTGATAGAGTGCTCATGGAAAACCAGCCTTACTTAGAATATTGCCTACATTTTCAGCCAATAAAAGGGCTTAATTAGCAGTCTGTATTAAGTACTACTACGTTTAATCGTTAAAAAAATATTTTCAGTGCTTTTCAAGCTCTGCCTACTCAGATGTAACTGTTAGATTACATAAAGAAATATCATAATGATTTAGTATGGGAGGAATGAGCTGCATTGCAGATTTTTTGGGAGCAGATGCAAAAAAAGAAATCTCTCCTCAAAATTTTAAAAAGAATGCAGTTTATTAAATCTTATCTTTGATATTTAATTGCTAAATTATGCACACACATTTTAATTGCAAAAAAATATGTAATGATGGAGATCTATTTAGTGTTTGAAATTTCATTTCATTTTCAAATGGAATATCAGTATTTTTCAAAACTGTCAAAATTTAATTTGGCAAGATAGTATACATCTGCTATTGATTTTAATCAGATGGAGGGTAGATTTTAATGGAGTCTGGGTCAGTAGACAAAAAAAAATCTCAACCACTAAGTATTTGTCTTGGTAACAGCACTAATGGATGCACATGGTCACTTATGATATGATATGATATGAAAAGAAATTGGAGTTATTCATTATAGTATAAGATCATTAGCTGCATAAATAAATGTTATATAAAAGCATTTATTTGTTAAGGTTGAAGCTATATTTACTTAAATTTTACTTATAAATTTCAGATGACAAGGTTAACTTAGTGAGCTTTTAATGGCAAAACTTCGCCCTTGTTTGGCATGTAATTCCTTGATATGTGTACTGTCATGAATATTTAGATATGAATATATTTTGGTCTTTTCTGACGTAAATAGTATTTGCCAGTAGCGTTAACACTGATAAAGAAATAGTTTGGATTGTATAGATTTGATTAAATAGTTTATTTAAGAAATTAAAAATAATGATAAAAGTATTAAATCTAAGCTGGGTGTTTTGTATACACCCAAACTTCATTTCATTTTGATTATGGCGTTCTCTTAATATTTGAAGATGACTTGAAGTCGGTATGAACAATTATAATAAAGTTGGGAGAATTGGTCATTTAATTTTTGATGTCAAATCGTGATACAGCTCAATTTGACTTAAACCCTTAACATATTACAATGAAGT